>NC_092769.1:70522039-70602039 GCF_047496795.1 Chiloscyllium punctatum
CACACACCCACCCACACACACACATACACACACACACCCACACACATCCACACCCACACACACCCACACACACTCTCTCTCTCACACACACACACACCAACACACACACACTCTCTCACACACGCACACCCCCACACACACACCCACCCCCACACACACACCCACACCCACACACACACCCACACCCACACACCCACACCCCCCACACACCCACACACACCCATACACACACTCACACACACAAACTCTCACACCCACACACATCCACAACCACACACCCACACACACACACACTCTCACACACACACACCCCCACACACACATACACACCCACACCCACACCCCCACACACACACCCACACACAAACACTCTCACACACACCCACATCCACACACACACACTCACACACACACACCCACACACACACCCACACACAAACACTCTCACACACACCCACACCCACACACACACACTCACACACACACACACCCACACACACACTTTCACACACACACAACCACACACACACACTCTCTCACACAAACACACCCCCACACACACACTCTCACACACACACACCCCCACACACACTCTCACACACACACACCCACACACACACCCACACACACACACCCACACCCACACACACCCACCCACACACACACACATACACACACCCACACACATCCACACCCACACACTCCCACACACACACTCTCTCACACACACACACACCAACACACACACTCTCTCACACACGCACACTCACATACACACTACCACACACACATACACACACCCACACCCACACACGCCCCCACACACACTCTCACACTCTCACACACAAACACACCCACACCCCCCCACACACCCACACACACCCATACACACACTCACACACACAAACTCTCTCTCACACCCACACACATCCACAACCACACACCCACACACACACCCACACACTCACACACACACACCCCCACCCACACACCCACACGTACCCCCCACACACACACCCACACACACCCACACACACACACCCAGACACAACCACACACACACACCCACACACACACTCACACCCACACACACACAGACACCCACACCCACCCACCCACACACACACTCATACACACACACCCACACAGACACCCACACCCACCCACCCACACACACACCCACACACCCACCCCCCCACACACCCACACACCCACCCCCCCACACACCCACACTCACACACATACACACACCCACACACACACCCACACACACACACCCACACCCCCACACACACCCACACACACACCCACACACACACACTCTCTCACACACACACCGAAACACACTCTCTCACACATACACACACTCACACACACCCACACACACACTCTCACACACACACACCCACATCCACCCACCCACACACACACTCATACACACACAGACACACACACACCCACACAGACACCCACACCCACCCACCCACACACACACCCACACACCCACCCCCCCCACACACCCACACACACACACTCACACACATACACACACCCCACACACCCACAACCACACACCCACACACACCCACACCCACACACACACACACACCCACATACACACTCTCACACACACCCCCACACACACACTCTCTCACACACACACACCCACACACACACTCTCTCTCACACACACACCCAAACACACTCTCTCACACATACACACACTCACACACACACACCCATACACACACCCACACACACACACCCACACCCACACACACACACTCCCACACTCACACACACACCCACATACACACACCCACACACCCACATACACACACACCCACACACACACACACCCATACACACCCACACACTCACACCCACACACACACTCTCTCACACACACACACACACTCACACACACACCAACACACACACACTCTCTCACATACACACACTCACATAGGCACACCCACACACACACCCACACACACACCCACACCCACACACACCCACATGCACACTCACACACACACACCCACACACACTTTCACACACACACCCACACACACACACTCTCTCTCTCACACACACACACCCAGACACACCCCCCGCACATACACACCCACACACATACATACACACACCCACACACACACACCCACACCCACACTCACACACCCACACACACACACACACACATACACCCACACACACACTCACACACAGACACCCCCACACACCCACACTCCCACCCACACCCACAGACATACCCACACACACCCACGCACACACCCACACCCACACACCCACCCACACCTACACTCCCACCCACACAAACACCCACACACACACTCACACACACACCCACCCACACATACACCCACACACCCACACACTCACCCCCCCACACCCACCCCCCCCACACACACCCACACACCCACCCACGCACACACACCCACACACACCCCCCCCACACACACCCACACACGCACACACACACATCCACACACACACACCCACACACACACCCCCCCACACACACACCCACACACCCACACACACACCCCCCCCACACACACCCCCCCACACACACACACATCCCACACACACACCCCCCACACACACACCCACACACGCACACACACACATCCACACACACACACCCACCCACACACACACACACACACCCACCCACCCACACACACCCACACACCCACCCACACACACACTCACACCCACACACACACAGCCACACACACACACAGCCACACACACCCACACACCCACCCACACACACACGCCCACACACAGACACCCACTCACACCCACCCACCCACACTCACACACACCCACACACACCCACCCACACACACAGACACCCACATACACACCCACACACACAGACACCCACACACACACCCACACACACACCCACGCACACACCCACAAATACACATGCCCACACACACCCACCCACACACACACACCCACACACACCCACACACTCACACCCACACACACACAAACACACACACACAAACACACACACACACACCCACCCTCACCCCACACACCCCCATACACACACCCACACAAACACACACACACCCACACACACCCACCCTCACCCACACACCCCCATACACACACCCAAACACACACCCCACACACAGACACACACACACCCACACCCTCCCCCCCCACACACCACACACACACACAAACTCGCACACAACCACACCCTCCCCCCACACACATACCACACACACACCCACACACACCCCCACCCACACACACCTACACACACCCACACCCCCACACCCGCCCACACACCCACACACACACATACACACACACCCACACATACACACCCACACACACCACACACATCCAGACACACCCACCCACACCCCCCCACACACACACCCACACACATACACACACACCCACACACACCACACACACACCACACACACACACCCACACCCCCCCACACACACACCCACACACATACCACACACACACCCATACACAACCACACACACACCCACACTTACCCATACACACACACCCACACCCACACACCAACACCCCCCCACACACACACCACACACACATCCACAGACACACACCAACTCCTCACACCCACACACTCCCACACCACCCACACACACACCTACACCCACCCACACCCACCCACCCACACACATATCCACGCATGCACACACACATCCACACCCACACACAGACAGACACACACACACAGACAGACACACACACACCCACACCCCCCCACACACAGACACACACACACACAGACACACCCACACCCACACCCCCCCCACACACAGACACACACACACAGACAGACAGACACACACACACCCACACACAGACAGACACACACACCCAGAGCCCCCCCACACACAGACAGACACACACACACAGACAGACACACACACACCCAAACCCCCCCACACACAGACAGACACACACACAGACAGACACACACACAGACAGACACACACACACACACACCCCCACACACACAGACAGACACACACACACACACAGACACACACACACCCACACCTCCCCACACACACAGACAGACACACACACACAGACAGACACACACACACCCACACCCCCCCACACACACACAGACAGACACACACACAGACAGAAACTCACACACAGACAGACACGCACACACCCACATCCCCCCACACACACATACAGACAGACAGACCAACACACACACTCACCCCCACACCCCCCCCACACACACACACACCCACCCCCCTCACACACACAGACATACAGACAGACAGACAGACACCCCCCCACCCCCACACAGACAGACAGACAGACAGAAACACCCCCCCCCCCTCCCACACACACCCACACCCACACCCACACCCACACACACACACACTGCACCCTCCACAAAAGGGTTCCCCGATCTCGGATAAAGAGGTGTTCTTTAATGGTGCCTTAACAAACAAGGGGAGTGTGGAGCACAAGACTGTAATTAGCGTCAGTGCCTGAGTAATGGTGCTCATAACGTGCTCTGTCCGTTGTCCAAATACGCATTCGAATTTGCCTAAGGAGGGAGCTGCACTCATTAATTAGCCAGGCGGAATATGCACACAGGGCGAAATATTGCCCAGCCAGAGCTAACAGACTGAATCATCCTTTCGATAGCAGCCAGTGCAAGGCATTTCCTCCCCCTGACCCCTGGGTCTGGAGCCCCCTCACCTAACGAGGAGCGCATTTCCAGTTCACGCTGCCTTTTACACTTTCATAGAGTCATAGAGTCCCTGCTGTGTGGAAGCAAGAGATTCGGCCCATTGAGTCCACACAGACACCGTACTCCCACAAAGAGCGTTCCACCCAGATCTACCTCCCCTCCAACGCTATCCTTGTCACCCCACATTTCCCAAGGCCAATCCCACCCTAACCTGCACATCCCTGGACACCATGGGGTCATTTAGCCCGGCCAACCCACCCTAACCTACACATCCCTGGGCACTATGGGACAATTTAGCACGGCCAATCCACCCTAACCTGTACATCCCTGGGCACTATGGGACAATTTAGCACGGCCAATCCACCCTAACCTGTACATCCCTGGGCACTATGGGACAATTTAGCACGGCCAATCCACCCTAACCTGCACATCCCTGGACACTATGGGACAATTTAGCATGGCCAATCCATCCTAACCTGCCCATCCCTGGGCACTATGGGACAATTTAGCACAGTCCAATCCACCCTAACCTGCACATCCCTGGGCACTATGGGACAATTTAGCACGGTCAATCCACCCTAACCTGCACATCCCTGGGCACTATGGGACAATTTAGCACGGTCAATCCACCCTAACCTGCACATCCCTGGGCACTATGGGACAATTTAGCACGGCCAATCCACCCTAAACTGCACATCCCTGGACACTATGGGACAATTTAGCACGGCCAATCCACCCTAACCTGCACATCCCTGGACACTATGGGACAATTTAGCACAGCCAATCCACCCTAACCTACACATCTTTGGGCTGTGGGAGAAAACTGGAGCACCCGGAGGGAACCCATTTTCTCTCTTGGTCCTCCTTTGGTCTGATGCTCTGACAGGAGTGTACCACATTTTTCTCAGCTTGCCTTGCTCCCTCGGTGATGATGCTTGTGAGCGTGAGCCTGGATGATAAATATTGGCAGCCTGTTCTGTCGCAAGGGACTGGGATATCCATTGCACAGGATTCCAAGCACAGACACAAAGTCTGGAGACACAAATGTCATCATTTATGATTTTAATGAGTTCTCTCACACCGCTGTAAAAACAAAAAGAACTGCAGATGCCCCAAATCAGAAATAAAATTGCTGGATACGCTCAGCCAGTACAGAAGTATGAGGTACTGCATTTTGGAAAGGCAAATCAGAGCAGGATGTATACACTTAATGATCAGGTCCTAGGGAGTGTTACTGAACAAAGAGACCTTGGAGTGCAGGTTCATAGCTCCTTGAAAGTAGAGTCACAGGTAGATAGGATAGTGAAGAAGGTGTTTGGTATGCTTTCCTTTATTGGTCAGAGTATTGAGTACAGGAGTTGGGAGGTCATGTTGCGGCTGTACAGGACATTGGTTAGGCCACTGTTGGAATATTACGTGCAATTCTGGTTTCCTTCCTTTTGGAAAGATGTTGTGAAACTTGAAAGGGTTCAGAAAAGATTTACAAGGATGTTGCCAGGGTTGGAGGATTTGAGCTACAGGGAGAGGCTGAACAGGCTGGGGCTGTTTTCCCTGGAGCGTCGGAGGCTGAGGGGTGACCTTATAGAGGTTTATAAAATCATGAGGGGCATGGATAGGATAAATAGACAAGGTCTTTTCCCTGGGGTGGGGGACTCCAGAACTAGAGGGGCATAGGTTTAGGGTGAGAGGGGAAAGATATAAAAGCGACCTAAGGGGCAACCTTTTTCACACAGAGAGTGGTACGTGTATGGAATGAGCTGTCAGAGGAAGTGGTGGAGGGTGGTACAATGACAACATTTAACAGGCATCTGGATGGGTATATGAATAGGAAGGGTTTGGGGGGATATGGGCCAAGTGCTGGCAAATGGTTTCGGATAGTTGGCCGGCATGGATGAGATGGACCGAAGGGTCTGTTTCCGTGCAGTACATCTCTCTGCCCTTGTGTCTGCTTCACCATCTACGCCTCCCAGGCACCTACCACCCTCTGCGTTTTCAACTTGCCTCGCACATCTCCCCCACCCCCACCCCCGCCTCACCTTAAACCTTTGCCCCTCGTGTTTGATGGCTGCAACTCATCCAGGAGCGAGTTACCGAAGATGCCGGGACATGTGCTGAAAAACCACAAAACCACTGGAGATGGCAGCGAGTCAGGCAGCACACGTGGAGAGAGAGAGAGAGAGAGAGCGCGAGCTAACCTCTCGGCTCGAGACAACCCTTCGTGCGAGCTGACGTGAAATGCAGAGGGGGCAGCGTTTATGTAATAGTGAGGGGGGGGGGGGGAGAGAGAAAGGACGTTGATAGCTCAGACTAAGCGACGGGAATGTGAGACTGGCAGAACAGACTGGAGATGGGGAAGACATACTTGGGGTTGGGGAGAGCAGATGACAGAGAATCGTGAAGCTAAAGGAAGGGAAGAGGTGGGGATGGCTTCACAATCAGAGGGTGCTGAACTCAGTATTAAGCGCAGAAAGTTGTAAAGTGCTTCATCTGAGGAGGATGAGATATTGTCCTTCTGGTTTTTCCACGGGTCCCCCCCCACCCCACTCCTTTATAATTATATAAATTTCTGTCAGTCCTCCCTTCAAACAATCCAAGATAGTCCATCTTCTCCTTCCAGCTCTAACCCAGGCAGCCTGTTCTGCACCCTCTCCAAGTCCTACCAAGAGCGCACTAACCCTAACTCCCTGGACCCCCCCCCCCCAACACCGTTCCTGCCCCCTGCACTGGCAGGGGGGTCCCACTGATGTCGACTCTGCCGAGTGGAGGACTCAGTGTCGAGAGGCTCTGCTGAATTAAGGTCGGCCGACGTTCTCAGGGCTCGCCTGTGCAGAGCTGACGTTGGTGTTTTATCGTCGGTTGAGACTGGTGCCAGAGTCAGTAGCTGCTCAGAACTGCCAGGGAGCCATGACTTATGTGGGGACAGCCCCTGGGACCCGTGAGTAACGCCCGATCATCATTAACTCCTAACCCGAGGACATAAAGATTCCAGATTCCAGTCTGAAGCAAGCGTTCAATGGTGGGTTGCCAGACGTCTCTGTGGAACTACGCCCGGTAGATCGTTAAATGCAGGTATCACCCCTCCCACTTCTCTTCCCCATTAACCCTTTACGCAGTTACACAGCATTGAAACAGACCCTTCAGCCCAACCAATCCGTGCCAACCCATAATCCCCCAAACTAAACCAGTCCCCCCCTGCCTGCTCCTGGCCCATATCCCTCCAAACCCATGTCCTTATCCAAATGACTTTTAAATGTTGGAACTCTACCCACAATCCACCACTTCCTCTGGCAGCTCAATCCCACACGCGAACCATCCTCTGTGTAAAAAATACTGCCTCCTTTTTAAATCGTTCTCATCTCACCTTTGTCTTTAAATCCCCCACCCCCTAGAGAAAATATTCACCTTATCCGTGCCCCTCATGATTTTATAAATCTCTATAAGGTCACCCCTCGACCTCCTACGCTCCAGTGAAAAAAGGTCCCGGCCCATCCAGCCTCTCAAACCCTCCATTCCCGGTAACATCCTGGTAAATCTCTTCTGAACCCTCTCTGGTTTAATAACATCCTTCCTGTAACAGGGCGACCAGAACTGGACACAGTACTCCAGACGAGGCCTCACCAATGTCCTGTACAACCCCAACATGACATCCCAACTCCTACACTCAAAGCTCTGAGCAATGAAGGCAAGTGTGCTAAACGCCTTCTTAACCCCACTGCCTACCTGTGACGCAAACTTTAAAGAATTACATACCTGAACCCCCAGGTCTCTCTGTTCTACACCACTACCCAAGGCCCTACCATTGACTGTATAAGTCTTGCCCCTGTCAGTTTTACCAAAATGCAACGACTCGCCTTTATACAAATTAAACCCCTTTTTGTGGAAGATCTTTCCTGGTTATCTAAGAGCAGGCAGGGTGGGGAGTGGTGATTTGGGAAGGCCATTGCTAATGTGCCCATGAGCGACTCAACCAGGCCATTACAAGGGTTAACTCCACCCCCAGCCCTGGCTGCAGGGGGAAGGGTCGAGAGTCACGTCTTGCTTTATAGGTTTGCTCGCTGAGCTGGAAGGTTCGTTTTCAGACGTTTCGTCGCCATGCTAGGTAACATCATCAGTGAGCCTCCGGATGAAGCACTGGTGGTGCAGCCCGCTTTGTATTGGTGTGTTTGAGTTTCCTCAGGTTGGTGATGTCATTTCCCTGTCGCCATAGGAAATGATGTCGCCAACCTGCGGAAACTCAAACCTATGAATAGAAAGCGGGCTACACCACCAGTGCTTCATCCGGAGGCTCACTGATGATGTTACCTAGCATGGCGACGAAACGTCTGAAAACGAACCTTCCAGCTCAGCGAGCAAACCTACACCCACAAGCTCAACCTGAGCTACGAATCTTCTCAAGTCATGTCTCAGTTCGGGCCAGGTATGGAGGGTGCATTTCCCCCTCCTGCAGAGAGAGGCATCAGTGAGCCCTGATTGGCTTTGACCCCCACTCCCGATGATGGGTTTCCCAGTCCCAGCTCTGGACTTTTCCGGTCTGTGGAAATCAAATGTTTCCGGCTATCCAGGTCTGAGTCACGAGAGCTTTAAGGCAGGAGAGCAGAATCAGGCCATTCGTCCTGTCGGGACTGTTCCACCATTCCATAATAGTCAGAGGGTAGCAGACAGAGGGTGGTGGTGGAGGGTTGCTTTTCAGACTGGAGGCCTGTGACCAGTGGAGTGCCACAAGGATCAGTGCTGGGCCCTCTACTTTTCGTCATTTATATAAATGGCTTGGATGTGAACAGAGGGGGAATTGGGTTAGTCAGTTTGTAGGTGACACCAAAATTGGAGGTGTAGTGGACAGTGAAGAAGGTTACCTCAGATTACAACGGGACCTTGGTCAGACGGGCCAAGGAGCGGCAGATGGAGTTTAATTTAGATAAATGTGAGGTGCTGCATTTTGGAAAGGGCGGGGCAGGACTAATACACTTAATGGTAAGGACCTGGGGAGTGTTGCTGAACAAAGAGACCTTGGCGTGCAGGGGTGGCACGGTGGCTCAGTGGTTAGCACTGCTGCCTCACGGTGCCAGGGACCCGGGTTCGATCCCACGCTCAGGCGAATGTCTGTGTGGACATTCTCCCTCCCCCGCCGTGTCTGCGTGAGGTTTCCTCCCACAGTCCAAAGATGTGTAGGTTAGGGTGGATTGGCCGTGCTAAATTGTCCCATAGTGTCCAGGGATGTGCAGGTTAGGGTGGATTGGCCGTGCTAAATTGTCCCATAGTGTCCAGGGATGTGCAGGTTAGGGTGGATTGGCCATGCTAAATTGTCCCATAGTGCCCAGGGATGTGCAGGTTAGGGTGGATTGGCCGTGCTAAATTGCCCCATAGTGCCCAGGGATGTGCAGGTTAGGGTGGATTGGCCGTGCTAAATTGTCCCATAGTGTCCAGGGATGTGCAGGTTAGGGTGGATTGGCCATGCTAAATTGCCCCATAGTGCCCAGGGATGTGCAGGTTAGGGTGGATTGGCCGTGCTAAATTGTCCCATAGTGCCCAGGGATGTGCAGGTTAGGGTGGATTGGCCGTGCTAAATTGTCCCATAGTGTCCAGGGATGTGCAGGTTAGGGTGGATTGGCCGTGCTAAATTGTCCCATAGTGTCCAGGGATGTGCAGGTTAGGGTGGATTGGCCATGCTAAATTGTCCCATAGTGCCCAGGGATGTGCAGGTTAGGGTGGATTGGCCATGCTAAATTGTCCCATAGTGCCCAGGGATGTGCAGGTTAGGGTGGATTGGCCGTGCTAAATTGCCCCATAGTGCCCAGGGATGTGCAGGTTAGGGTGGATTGGCCGTGCTAAATTGTCCCATAGTGTCCAGGGATGTGCAGGTTAGGGTGGATTGGCCGTGCTAAATTGTCCCATAGTGTCCAGGGATGTGCAGGTTAGGGTGGATTGGCCATGCTAAATTGTCCCATAGTGCCCAGGGATGTGCAGGTTAGGGTGGATTGGCCATGCTAAATTGTCCCATAGTGCCCAGGGATGTGCAGGTTAGGGTGGATTGGCCATGCTAAATTGCCCCATAGTGCCCAGGGATGTGCAGGTTAGGGTGGATTGGCCGTGCTAAATTGTCCCATAGTGCCCAGGGATGTGCAGGTTAGGGTGGATTGGCCGTGCTAAATTGTCCCATAGTGTCCAGGGATGTGCAGGTTAGGGTGGATTGGCCGTGCTAAATTGTCCCATAGTGTCCAGGGATGTGCAGGTTAGGGTGGATTGGCCATGCTAAATTGTCCCATAGTGCCCAGGGATGTGCAGGTTAGGGTGGATTGGCCATGCTAAATTGTCCCATAGTGCCCAGGGATGTGCAGGTTAGGGTGGATTGGCCATGCTAAATTGCCCCATAGTGCCCAGGGATGTGCAGGTTAGGGTGGATTGGCCGTGCTAAATTGTCCCATAGTGCCCAGGGATGTGCAGGTTAGGGTGGATTGGCCGTGCTAAATTGTCCCATAGTGTCCAGGGATGTGCAGGTTAGGGTGGATTGGCCGTGCTAAATTGTCCCATAGTGCCCAGGGATGTGCAGGTTAGGGTGGATTGGCCGTGCTAAATTGTCCCATAGTGTCCAGGGATGTGCAGGTTAGGGTGGATTGGCCGTGCTAAATTGTCCCATAGTGTCCAGGGATGTGCAGGTTAGGGTGGATTGGCCGTGCTAAATTGTTCCATAGTGTCCAGGGATGTGCAGGTTAGGGTGGATTGGCCGTGCTAAATTGTTCCATAGTGTCCAGGGATGTGCAGGTTAGGGTGGATTGGCCGTGCTAAATTGTTCCATAGTGTCCAGGGATGTGCAGGTTAGGGTGGATTGGCCGTGCTAAATTGTCCCATAGTGCCCAGGGATGTGTAGGTTAGGGTGTATAGGCCGTGCTAAATTGTCCCATAGTGCCCAGGGATGTGTAGGTTAGGGTGTATAGGCCGTGCTAAATTGTCCCATAGTGCCCAGGGATGTGCAGGTTAGGGTGGATTGGCCATGCTAAATTGTCCCATAGTGCCCAGGGATGTGCAGGTTAGGGTGGATTGGCCATGCTAAATTGTCCCATAGTGTCCAGTGATGTGCAGGTTAGGGTGGATTGGCCGTGCTAAATTGTCCCATAGTGTCCAGGGATGTGCAAGTTAGGGTGGATTGGCCGTGCTAAATTGTCCCATAGTGTCCCAGGGATGTGCAGGTTAGGGTGGATTGGCCGCGCTAAATTGCCCGTAATGTTAGGTGCATTAGTCAGAGGGAAATGGGTCCAGGTGGGTTACTCTTCGGAGGGTCGGCGTGGACTGGTTGGGCTGAGGGGCCTGTTTCCACACTGTAGGGAATCTAATCTAATCTTCATAGCTCCTTGAAAGTGGAGTCGCAGGTAGATAGGATAGTGAAGAAGGCGTTTGGTATGCTTTCCTTTATTGGTCAGAGTATTGAGTACAGGAGTTGGGAGGTTCATGTTGCAGCTGTACAGGACATTGGTTAGGCCACTGTTGGAATATTGTGTGCAATTCTGGTCTCCTTCCTATCGGAAAGATGTTGTGACACTTGAAAGGGACAAAATATATGGTTGGGGTGGTGTTTGGCTTCAGCTGTATGTGGTGTCGGTCAATTCCAATGCAGTGAGCTACCCACAGACGAGGATATAATTTCGGGTTCAGAGTGATGAGGGGGTTACCTGATGAGTAAATGTTGGGGGGGGGGCTTGGTCTGTGACCGCTGGGTTTCAGAAACATGAGACCTGACTTGAAGGAAACACATAAGGTCCCGAGGGAACTGAACGGAATGCGTTATGCTACTCCTTCTGGGAATGGGCTGGAGGGGGCAGCATTCCTACAGTGCAGGGCATTCGGCCCATCCACTCTGAGCTGGCTCTCCCCTCCCCACTGAATCCCTCCATTGACGCCCCCCCCCCCCCACCTCCTTCCCCATATTTCCAGGCAGGGGTCCCCACCCCCGCTGGGTGGAAACGGTTCCCCTCACATCCCCTTCACTTCGTTTGCCCCTCACTTTCAATCCACCTCCCCCTCGTTCCTGTTCCCTTTTCCAAGCGGGAACACCTCGTCCCCTAGCCACTCCATCCACCCTCCCACCCCCCCCCCCCCCACCCCCACCCCCCCCCCCCCACCCCGCTCCGTGATTTTGAAAACCTCTCCCTCTCTTGGCCTTCCCCTCTCCAAGGAGGAATGGTCCCCAGCTTCTTCACTCTATCCCCGTCCCTGAAGCTTCTCATCCCCCGGAACCCTTCTTGTAAATTGCTTCTGCACTCTCTCTCTCTCTCACTCTCTTTGTCTTTCTTTCTCCCTCTCTCCATCTCCATCTCTGACTCTCTCTCCCTCTATCTCTCTTCCTCTCTCTTTCTCTCCATCTTTCTCTTTCCCTCTCTCCCTGTATCTCTTCCTCTCTTTCTTTCCCTCTCTCCCTCCCTCTCTCTCTCTCTCTCTATCACACCTTTCCTGTAATGTCCCTCCCACAACTGGACACGTTACTCCAGCTGAGGCCTGACCCTGGGCCTTGTCCAAGTTCCCCACCCCCTCCCTGCTCTTGGACTCTCTGTCCCTATGAACAAAGCCGAGGGCACGGCCTGCTTTAGTAACTGCTCTCTCTCCACCCGTCCTGCACGTAAACACCCAGCTCCCTCTGCTCCTGCACCCCCTTTTAGAATCGTACCCCCTGTTCGATATTGCCTTTCAATGATCTTCCTACAAAAGGGATACACCTTCCATCCCCTCTGCACTGAACCGCATCGGCCGTCTACCCATCAACCAAACACAGAGGTTGGAAATCTAAAACAAACACTGAAAATGCTGGAGGAACTCAGCAGGTCAGGCAGCATCTGTGGACAGCGAGAGAGAAAGAGAGAGCACAAGAGAGATTGAGAGAGAGAGAGAGATTGAGAGAGAGAGAGATAGAGAAAGAGAGAGTACGAGAGAGAGAGATTGAGAGAGAGGGAGATAGAAATAGAGAGAAGGAGAGAAAGAGAGAGACAGAGGGAGAGTGAGAGAGGGAGAGAGGGAGAGAGATAGAGAAAGAGAGAGCACGAGAGAGATTGAGAGAGAGAGAGATAGAGAAAGAGAGAGCACGAGAGAGAGAGAGATTGAGAGAGAGGGAGAGAGAAATAGAGAGAAGGAGAGAAAGAGAGAGACAGAAGGAGAGTGAGAGAGTGAGAGAGGGAGAGAGATAGAGAAAGACAGAGCACGAGAGAGATTGAGAGAGAGAGATTGAGAGAGAGAGAGAGAGATAGAGAAAGAGAGAGCACAAGAGAGAGAGATTGAGAGAGAGGGAGAGAGAAAGAGAGAGAGAGAAATAGAGAGAAAGAGAGAGACAGAGGGAGAGTGAGAGAGGGAGAGAGGGAGAGAGATAGAGAAAGAGAGAGCACGAGAGAGAGAGAGATTGAGAGAGAGGGAGAGAGAAATAGAGAGAAGGAGAGAAAGAGAGAGACAGAAGGAGAGTGAGAGAGTGAGAGAGGGAGAGAGGGAGAGAGGGAGAGAGATAGAGAAAGACAGAGCACGAGAGAGATTGAGAGAGAGAGATTGAGAGAGAGAGAGAGAGAGATAGAGAAAGAGAGAGCACAAGAGAGAGAGATTGAGAGAGAGGGAGAGAGAAAGAGAGAGAGAGAAATAGAGAGAAAGAGAGAGACAGAGGGAGAGTGAGAGAGGGGGAGAGAGAGATAGAGAAAGGGGAGGGAAGAGACAGAGAGACAGACAGAGAGAAAGAGAGCAAGAGTGAGAGAGAGAGAGAGAGAGTGAACAGAGTTAACATCTCGAGTCCAGTATGACACTTGGTCAGAGCTGAAGATGAAGTTGGATCAACCCGAAGTGTCTGTGATTTTTCTCGTTCTCTGCCTCTCTGCAGTGTTTCTGCAGAGTTCTCTGCGCCCATTCCCATCCCATCCCTTCTCGATGTCCTTTTGAAGTTCTGCATTGAGTCCCTTCCAGGTTACAAGCATCTGCAGCCTTTATTATCGGCCTATGTGCACACCAAGATCATTAATGGACCTCAGCTAATTCTTCCATATATCCTTGAGGTTGTTCCCCAGCTCAGATAATACCCTGAAATGACCTTGGCTGTTCATGCTATTTAAGCGGCTCCTGATTTTATAACACTCTATAAACGAACCTTCTACACTCCAAATCCCAGTTTACTCAGTTTATTAATCTGTGCATATATACACCTAGCTCCCTCTGCTCCTACACCTCCATTAGAATTGTACCCCCTGTTCGATATTATCTCTCAATCTTCTTTCTATGAAAGTGCATCACCTCATTGTAAGCCAAACCCTTCCAACCCTCTCTGAACCCTCTCCAGCTGAATTAGATCCTTCCTGTAGCAGGGAGTCCAGACCTGGAGGCATCATTGGGCCTCACCATTGTACGACCACAGCACTGCGTTCCCAACTCCACGACTATGAGCTCTGAGCAATGAAGGCAACCATGCTAAACGCCTCCCTGATGCCCCCCCGTCTCCCTGTACCACAGACTTCGAACAACGATGTGTCTGAAACCCCACCCCATCCCGGGGTCTCCCTGTTCGACAACACTACCCAAGGGTCTACTCTACAAGGCCTGCCCCTTGCCCTACCCCCTTCAGGGCAACATGGTGGCTCAGTGGTTAGCACCGCCGCCTCACAGCGCCAGGACCTGGGTTCGATTCTAGCCTCGGGCAACTGTCTACGTGGAGTTTGCACATTCACCCTGTGCCTGTGTGGTCTCAGCAATGTCTTGGACAGTTGTAACCAACCCTTCTTTGATTTTTAAACTCCATTCCTTCCGCAAGAAATGGCTTTTCCCCGAATTCTTCGGGCGAGAGGGACAGGACTGGACAGAGGGGAGGGAGGAGGTTATGGCAGTACAGGGTTCACAGTACGGGGTTAGGGGGAGGGAGCTCCATAGCAACAGCCTCTGATTGAAGGTAGAGAGGGCAGAAGGAATGGCGTTGGCGCTATTCACGTCGGAAACCGCTCCAGCAAATTCAAAAGAGAGGTGGAATCACGGAATCGCGGCCCGTGTGGTAAACAGGCCATTCGGCCCATCGCGTCCACAGTGACCCGCTGAAGAGCATCCCACCAAGGCCTGACCCCTGTATTTCCCATGGTTAACCCACCGAGCCCCTCCGCTCTGGGACACTGCCGGCAATTTCCCAGGGCCAATCCACCCTAACCTGCACATTCCTGGGCACGATGGGACAATTTAGCATGGCCAATCCACCCTAACCTGCACACCCCTGGGCACTATGGGACAATTTAGCACGGCCAACCCACCCTAACCTGCACATCCCTGGGCACTATGGGACAATTTAGCACGGCCAACCCACCCTAACCTGCACATCCCTGGACACTATGGGACAATTTAGCCCGGCCAATCCACCCTAACCTGCACACCCCTGGGCACTATGGGACAATTTAGCACGGCCAACCCACCCTAACCTGCACATCCCTGGGCACTATGGGACAATTTAGCACGGCCAACCCACCCTAACCTGCACATCCCTGGACACTATGGGACAATTTAGCCCGGCCAATCCACCCTAACCTGCACATCCCTGGGCGCTTTGGGACAATTTAGCACGGCCAATCCACCCTAACCTGCACATCCCTGGACACTATGGGACAAATTAGCACGGCCAATCCACCCTCACGTGCACATCCCTGGGCACTATGGGACAAATTAGCACGGCCAATCCACCCTAACCTGCCCATCCCTGGACACTATGGGACAATTTAGCACGGCCAATCCACCCTAACCTGCACACCCCTGGGCACTATGGGACAATTTAGCACGGCCAATCCACCCTAACCTGCCCATCCCTGGGGCACTATGGGACAATTTAGCACGGCCAATCCACCCTAACCTGCACATCCCTGGGGCACTATGGGACAATTTAGCACGGCCAATCCACCCTAACCTGCACATCCCTGGGCACTATGGGACAATTTAGCACGGCCAATCCACCCTAACCTGCACATCCCTGGACACTATGGGACAATTTAGCATGGCCAATCCACCCTAACCTACACATCCCTGGGGCACTATGGGACAATTTAGCACGGCCAATCCACCCTAACCTGCACACCCCTGGGCACTATGGGACAATTTAGCACGGCCAACCCACCCTAACCTGCACATCCCTGGGCACTATGGGACAATTTAGCACGGCCAATCCACCCTAACCCAGCACATCCCTGGGCACTATGGGACAATTTAGCACGGCCAATCCACCCTAACCTGCACATCCCTGGACACTATGGGACAATTTAGCACGGCCAATCCACCCTAACCTGCACATCCCTGGGCACTATGGGACAATTTAGCACGGCCAATCCACCCTAACCTACACATCCCTGGACACTATGGGACAATTTAGCACGGCCAATCCACCCTAACCTGCACATCCCTGGGGCACTATGGGACAATTTAGCACGGCCAATCCACCCGAACCTGCACATCCCTGGGGCACTATGGGACAATTTAGCACGGCCAATCCACCCGAACCTGTACATCTTTAATTCTTTTCAGGCCTCATGGAGAGGCTGTAGCAGTACCGGGACACATGTAGCAGCTCACAAGAGGTGGAAAGCGACGGAGAGTGGGTTTTCTTTAAATAACCAATGTTGAGATAGCTGGATGGGAAACTGTTATTCAAGGAACAACTACTGCGTGTCCTTGATAAGAATGTACCTGTCAGGCAGGGAGGAAGTTGTCGAGCGAGGGAGCCCTCGTTTATGAGGAGAAGTTGAATCCCTTGTCAAGCGAAAGGAGGAGGCTTACGTTCGGATGAGACACGAAGACTCAGGGCTCTTGAGAGTTACAAGTTTCGGAAAGACCTCATGAGCGAGCTAAGAAGAGCCAGGAGGGGACACGAGAAGTCATCGGCTGATAGGATCAAGGAAAACCCTAAGGTTTTCTGTCGGTATGTCAGGAATAAAAGAATGACGAGTGCAAGATTCGGACCTGTCAAGGATAGTGGTGGGAGGTTGTGCGTGGAGTTAGTGGAGATCGGGGGAGCGCTAAATGAATATTTTTCCACAGTAATCGCACTGGGAAAAGACAATGGGGTCGAGGAGAATACTGAGATACAGGCTACTGGACTAGATGGGGATTGAGGTTCATAACGAGGAGGACTTAGCAATTCTGGAAAGTGTAAAAATAGATAAGTCCCCTGGGCCAGATGGGATTTATCCTAGGATTCTCTGGGAAGCCAGGGAAGAAATTGCTGAGCCTTTGGCTTTGATCTTTATGTCGTCATTGTCTACAGGAATAGTGCCAGAAGACTGGAGGATAGCAAATGTTCAAGAAGGGGAGTAGAGACAATCCTGGTA
Source organism: Chiloscyllium punctatum (assembly GCF_047496795.1). Taxonomy (NCBI): domain Eukaryota; kingdom Metazoa; phylum Chordata; class Chondrichthyes; order Orectolobiformes; family Hemiscylliidae; genus Chiloscyllium; species Chiloscyllium punctatum. The sequence continues at coordinate 70,540,103 of NC_092769.1, forward strand.
ATTATAGACCAGTGAGCCTTACTCCGGTTGTGGGTTAAGTGTTGGAAAGAGATAGGATTTATAATAATCTGGAAAGGAATAATTTGATTAGGGATAGTTAACATGGTTTTGTGAAGGGTGGGTCTTGCCTCACAAACCTTATTGAGTTCTTTGAGAAGGTGACCAACAGGTGGATGAGGGTAAAGTGGTTGATGTGGTGTATATGGATTTCAGTAAGGTGTTTGATAAGGTTCCCCACGGTAGGCTATTGCACAAAATACGGAGGCTTGGGATTGAGGTGATTTAGTGGTTTGGATCAGAAATTGGCTAGCTGAAAGAAGACAGGGGATGGTGGTTACAGAGGGACATAGATAAGCTGCAGAGCTGGGCTGAGAGATGGCAAAAGGAGTCTAATGTGGAAAAGTGTGAAGTGATTCACTTTGGAAGGAGTAGCAGGAATGCAGTGTACTGGGCTAATGGTAAGATTCTTGGCAGTGTAGGTGAGCAGAGAGATCTCGGTGTCCAGGTACATAGATCCCTGAAAGTTGCCACCCACATTGATAGGGTTGTTAAGAAGGCATACGATGTGTTAGCTTTTATTGGTAGAGGGATTGAGCTTCAGAGCCACAAGGTCATGCTGAGAAGATTAAGAGGTGACTTAATTGAGACAAATAAAATAATCAGAGGGTTAGAGAGGGTGGACAGGGAGAGCCTTTTTCCTCAGATGGTGATGGTTAGCACGAGGGAACGTAACTTTAAATTGAGGCGTGATAGATATAGGACAGATGTCAGAGGTAGTTTCTTTACTCAGAGAGTAGGAGGGGTGTGGGAACGCACTGCCTGTAACAGTAGGAGACTCGCCAACTTTAAGGGCATTTAAATGGTCATTGGATAAACATATGGATGAGAGTGGAGTAGTGTAGGTTAGATGGGCTTCAGATTGGCTCCACAGGTCGGCACAATATCGAGGGCCGAAGGGCCTATACTGCGCTGGAATGTTCTATGTTCTATGTACAACATGGAAACAAAACCCTCCAGTCCAACACGTCCATGATATCCTGAATTAATCTAGAACCATTTGGTAGCACTTGACCCATATCCCTCCAAACCCTTCCTATCCATGTCCCCATCCTTTTAAATGTTGTCATTGTACCAGCCTCCACCACTTCCTCTGGCAGCTCATTCCATACACGTACCACCCTCTGGGTGAAAAAGTTGCCAATCAGATCCCTTTTAAATCTTTCCCCTCTCACCTTAAACCTACAGGAGGTTGGTGAGGCCGCACTTGGAGTATTGTGTTCAGTTTTGGTCCCCGTGCGATAGGAAGGATGTTATTAAACTGGAAAGAGTGCAGAAGGAATTTACAAGGATGTTGGCAGGACTCAAGGGTCTGAGTTATAGGGAGAGGTTGGACAAGCGAGGGCTGTTTCCATTAGAGCGTAGGAGACTGAGGGGGGGACCTTATAGAGGTGTATAAGATCATGAGGGGCATGGACAGGGTGAATACACTCAGTCTTTTCCCCAGGGTCGGGGAATCGAGGACTAGAGGGCATCAGTTTAAGGTGAGAGGGGAAAGAATAAAAGGGAACCTGAGGGGCAACATTTTTACCCAGAGGGTGGTACGCAGATGGAATGAGCTGCCAAAGGAAGTGTTTGAGGCGGGTACATTAACAACATTTAAAAGGCATCGGGACAAATCCATGGATAGGAACCATGAAGGAGAGGCGCTCTGAAAGCTAGGCTTCCAAATAAACTTGGTGGACTATAACCTGGTGTTGTGCAATTTTTAACTTTGGATAGGAAAGGATTAGAAGGATGTGGGCCTAGTGCAGGGAAATGGGGTTACAGTGGACGGCCATTTTGGTCGGCATGGACCAGTTTGGGCCGAAGGGCCGGTCTCTGTTCTGGAGGACTCTATGACTCTATATACTCTAGGTTTGAACTCCCTCTACTTGGGTGGAAAAGACATTGACTGTTCACGTCTGGACCACCTGGGATGTCTTCCGGGGCAGGTGGGGCCTACAAAAGAAGGATGGGTCATGCCAAAACTGAAGGGGCACCGATTTCCTGGCAGGGAGGTTTGCCAGTGGCACTCTGGAGGGTTTGAATGAATTAGATTAGATTACTTTCAGTGTGGAAACAGGCTCTTCGGCCCACACCGACCCTCCGAAGCACAACCCACCCTCCTACATTTTACCCCCTTCACCTAACACTACGGGCAATTTAGCACGGCCAATTCACCCTGACCTGCACATCTTTGGACTGTGGGAGGAAACCGGAGCACCCGGAGGGAACCCACGTAGACACGGGGAGAACGTGCAAACTCCACACAGTCAGTCGCCTGAGGCGGGAATTGAACCCAGGTCTCTGACGCTGTGAGGCAGCAGTGCTAACCACTGTGCCACCGTGCCACCCAGTACTGTGGCGGGGTGGGGGAGGGTGTGGGGAACCCGAGCAGTAGGAGATTAATAGGATGAACAAGCAGGACCTGTTTACTAATGAGGGTGGGACTGACAAAAGTGCCGTTGATTAAGACAGGAGGGAGAAACAGTAAAAGAAAATACAATACCAAAAGTCAGGGGAGAGCGAGTTCACGGTGGACCTGTTGATACAAATGCACGGAACGTCAGGAGAAGATGAAATGAGCGACTGGCAGAGATTCAGATGATAGACGTTGATGCAGTAGACACTGCAGAGAGATGGCTGAAGGCTGGTCAGAACTGGGAATGAAACATAACAAGCTTTACAGGAACAGCAGGGAAGGTGGAGCAGCAAGTTTCCGTGGGGATCCAATAAGGGGAAGGTGACCTTACAGAGTCGTACAGCACGGAAACAGACCCTTCGGCCCAACCCGTCCAGGCCGACCAGATGACCTAACCTAATCTCGTCCCATTTGCCAGCACTTTTGCCCACATCCCTCCAAACCCTCCCCGTGCCTGTACCACAGGGGTGGACCTGAGGGACTGTAAAGGAACTAAGAGTGTAATCGGTATCATATATAGACCAGCAGGCTGCTGCAGGAAGGACGTTGTGAAACTTGAAAGGGTTCAGGGAAGATTGACAAGGATGTTGCCAGGGTTGGAGGGTTTGAGCTACAGGGAGAGGCTGAACAGGCTGGGGCTGTTTTCCCTGGAGTGTCAGAGGCTGAGGGGTGACCGTATAGAGGTTTATAAAATTATGAGGGGCATGGATAGGGTAAATAGGCAAAGTCTTTTCCCTGGGGTGGGGGATTCCAGAACGAGAGGGGCATAGGTTTAGGGTGAGAGGGGAAAGATATAAAAGGGACCTGAGGGGCAACTTTTTCACCCAGAGGGTGGTACGTGTATGGAATGAGCTGCCAGAGGAAGTGGTGGAGGCTGGTACAATGACAACATTTAAAAGGCATCTGGATGGAGACATGAATAGGAAGGGTTTGGAGGGATATGGGTCAAATGGGACTGGGGTTAGTTTAGGATATCTGGTCGGCATGGACGAGTTGGACCGAAGGGTCTGTTTCCGTGCTGTACGTCTCTATAACTCTGTGGACCTAGATCAGATAGATGCTGACATTATGTCGAAAACGCAGAGTAGTATTTAATGGGGGGAGTTTTAATGTTGACATAGACTGGGAGAGAGTGACAAGCGCTTACCAGTAAAGGTTGTTAATATCTAGAATGCATCCAGGATAGATTCCTATTGCAATGTGTCTTGGACACAACAAAGGGTCAAGTAAGTTTTCTTTTTCAGAGCAGAGGCCTGTGAGCAGTGGTGTTCCACAGGGGTCCATGTCTGTTTGTCATTTGTACAAACGATTTGGGTGAGAGGATAGGAGGCATGGTCAGTGCATTTGCTGATGACACCGAGACTGGTGGGATAGAGGGCAGGGAAGAAGGTTATCGATAATTACAAAGAGATCTTGATTGATTGGGTCGATGGGCTGAGCAGTGGGAGATGGAGGTTGGTCTGGATAAATGCAAGGTGTTGCTAAGAAACAGGGACAGGAGTTGTACCATTAAAAGCAAGGTCTTGGGGAGCGTTGTAGAACAGAGAGACCGAGGGGGTTCAGGAACATCATTCTTTGAAGTGTGCATGGCAGGGGGGTTAAGACCATAAGACATAGGAGTGGAAGTAAGGCCATTCGGCCCATCGAGTCCACTCCGCCATTCAATCATGGCTGATGCGCATTTCAGCTCCACTTGCCAGCGTTCTCCCCGTAGCCCTTAATTCCTCTAGACAACAAGAACCTATCAATCTCGGCCTTGAAGACATTTAGCGTCCCGGCTTCCACTGCACTCCGTGGCAGTGAATTCCACAGGCCCACCACTCTCTGGCTGAAGAAATGTCTCCGCATTTCCGTTCTGAAATGACCCCCTCTAATTCTAAGGCTGTGTCCACGGGTCCTAGTCTCCTCGCCTAACAGAAACAATTTTCTAGCATCCACCTTTTCAAAGCCATGTATTATTTTGTACGTCTCTATTAGATCTCCCCTTAATCTTCTAAACTCCAACGAATACAATCCCAGTATCCTCAGCCGTTCCTCATATGCTAGACCTGTCATTCCAGGGATCATCCGTGTGAATCTCCGCTGGACACGTTCCAGTGCCAGTATGTCCTTCCTGAGGTGTGGGGACCAAAACTGGACACAGTACTCCAAATGGGGCCTAACCAGAGCTTTATAAAGTCTTAGTAGTACATCTCTGCTTTTATATTCCAGAAGGTGTTTAGCACGCTTGCTCAGACCTTTGAGTGTAGGAGTTGGGATGTCATGTTGAGGTTGAGGTTGTACAGGACACTGGTGAGGCCCCTTCTGGATCACTGTGTCCAGTTCTGGTCGCTCAGTTATAGGAAGGATATTATTAAACTGGACAGGGTTCAGAAGAGATTTACCAGGATGTTTCCGGGAATGGAGGGTTTGTGTTATAAGGAGACGCTGGATAGGCCGGGACTATTCTTATTGGAAGTAGAGGGGGCATACCTTTGAGGTGGTAGGAGAAATATTGAAAACGTACATGGAGGGGGGGCACAGTGTTGGCACAGAGAGTGATTCGTGTGTGGAATAAACTTCCAGAGGAAGTGGTGGATGTGGGTACAGTTACAATGTTTAAACGACATTTGGGCAAGGACATGAATGGGAAAGGGTTCGGAGGGACATGGGCCAGGTGGGATTAGGGATTATGGGTTGGCATAGACTGGTTGGGCTGAAGGGTCTGTTTCCGTGCTGCAGGACTCTGTGACACTGTGACTGTAAGGGTACTATCATAGGCTGAGAGGCGGGATATCGCCAGTGACCACAGGGAATTGGCTGGCCAATCATTTTCCTTCAGTTTTCTCGACAGAAAAGGCTGATAGCTCTCCGCGAGTCGCAAAGGCATTGACAGAGGATCGGGGGCAAGGTTCTGACTAAAATGAGCTGAAGGAAATCATCAATAACGGGACCTGACGATTACCATCCCAAGGGTGTTAAAAGATGGAGAGGAGCACATTGTCGATGCTGTAGCCAAAACATTTCAGCTGTAGGTTTGCTCGCTGAGCTGGAAGGTTCATTTCCAGACGTTTCGTCACCCTGCTAGGTAACATCTTCAGTGGGCCTCCGGGCGAAGCACTGCTTTCTATTAAAATATTTGGGTTTCTTTGGGTCGGTGATGTCACTTCCTGGGATGACGTCATTCCCGGTTGTTTTTCTCAGGGGATGGTAGACCCCATCAACCACCCCCTGAGAGAAAGAGCCGGAAATGACATCACCACGGGAAATGACATCACCACAGGTCTGACTCTCCATGCTTTAAGAAGGGTGACAGACAGAAACCAGGTGATTCCAAACTAGTTAGACTAATATACGTGGGCCGGGCAAATTGGGTGGAGTCTATTACTGAGGGTCGTAGAGATGACCTCCAAAGATCTCAGTTGACCAGGGAAGGATCAGAATGGATTCGGGAAGGGGAGGTCATGCCGGACAAACCTCATAGCAATTTTATTTTGAAGAGGTGTCAAAGATGATGTACAGAGCTAAGTCGATGGATGTGGTTTGTATGGACTTCCCGGAAGGTTCTGGATAAAGTCCCACACTGTTTTGGTCTCCGTCTCTATTGGAGAGAGGATGTGCTGGCCCTGGAGGGAGTGCAGAGGGGGTTCACAAGGTTGACTCCAGAGTTGAGAAAGTTGCTTTATGAGGAGAGATTGAGTAGATTGAGTGGGATTATGTTCATTGGAATTCAGAAGAGGGTATCTTATGGAAACATATAAAATTATAAAGGGAAGAGATAAGATAGAAGGAAGGGGGCTGTTTCCACTGAAACTAGAACGAGGGGGCACAGCCTGCAAATGAGGGGTAGCAGATTTCAGACTGAGCTGAGGAGGAAGGTCCTCATCCAAAGGGATGGAAATCCGAGGAATTCCCTGCCCAGTTGAGGCGACCTCGTTGAATAGATGGATTTTTGAACAGGGAAGGAATATGGGATACGGTGAGAGGGTGGGTAAGTGGAGCTGAGTCCACAAAAAAAGATCAGCCATGACCTTATAGAATGCCAGACCGTCTTAATGGGCCAAATGGCCTACTCCCGCTCCTATTTCTGATGTTCTTAAGAGACTGTCAGGTAAGGTGGGAACCCACGGAATTGAGGGCAAACCTCCGAGGGAACGGGTTGAATGGCAGGGTTCGGAGGGTTGGAATAAAGGGTCAGTGCTCAAAGCCAGCAGGACGTGACTAGTGCTGTCCCACAGGTCTCTGCGTTGGGGCCTCGATTTATTCACAACATCCATTAACGACTTGCAAGGCGCAAAGAGTCCAAGATCTGAATTTGCTGACAACGCAGAGTTGGGCGGCATTATGGACAGTGTTGACGACAGCATAAAATTACAACAGGATATTGATAGATTGGCCAAGGCTGTAGCAGATCCGACTTAATATCTGCTTGCGTGAGGCTATCCATTTCAGACCGAGAAAGGATAGATCAGGATTTTTTTAAAAGGCACAACGTTAAATAGGAGGGACGTCCAACAAGCGTTGGGGATTCAGGTGTGTAGCTCTATGAAATGCCAGGAACCAATGCAGAAAATAATCCCGACGGCTAATGGAACACTGGAGGGCTGGATTATAGGGATACAGACATGTTACTGCAGTAACACAAAACCCTAGTTAGAGCTCACATGGAATACTGTGAGCAGATCTAACCACCAAAACCTTAGGAAGGAGGTTTTGAACCTTCAAGGAGTTCAAATTAGGTTCATCAGAATGATTCCTAGATTTCGGCAGTTAGGTTATGAGGAGAGATTAGACCAATTTTCATCATTTACACAAATGATTTGGATGTGAACGTAGGAGGTATGGGTTAGTCAGTTTGCAGATGAGACCAACATTGGAGGTGCAGTGGACAACGAAGAAGGTTACCTCAGAGTACAATGGGACCTTGGTCAGACGGGCCAGTGGGCCGAGGAGTGGCAGGTGGAGTTTAATTTAGGTAAATGTTGAGGTGCTGCATTTTGGAAAGGGCGGGGCAGGACTAATACACTTAACGGTAAGGTCCTGGGGAGTGTTGCTGAACAAAGACACCTCGGGGTAGGGGTACATTGTTCCTTAAAAGTACAGTCGCAGGTCGATAGGATAGTGAAGGAGGCGTTTGGTATGCTTTCCTTTATTGGTCAGAGTATTGAGTACAGGAGTTGGGAGGTCATGTTGCGGCTGTACAGGACATTGGTTAGGGACCACTTTTGCGTTCAGTTCTGGTCTCCCTGCTACAGGAAGGGTGTTGTGAAACTTGAAAGGGTGCAGAAAAGATTTACAAGGATGTTGCCAGGGTTGGAGGGTTTGAGCTACAGGGAGAGGCTGAACAGGCTGGGGCTGTTTTCCCTGGAGTGTCAGAGGCTGAGGGGTGACCGTATAGAGATTTGTAAAATCAAGACAGAGCGTGGATAGGGTAAATAAACAAGGTCTTTTTCATGGGGTGGGGGAGTCCAGAACTAGAGGGGCATAGATTTAGGGTGAGAGGGGAAAGATATAAAAGAGACCTAAGGGGGAACTTTTTCACACAGAGGGTGGTGCGTGTATGGAATGAGCTGCCAGAGGATGTGGTGGAGGCTGGTACAATGACAACATTTAAATGAATAGGAAGAATTGAGAGGGATATGGGCCAAGTGCTGGCAAATGGGACGAGATTAGGTTGGGATATCTGGTTGGCATGGACGGGTTGGACCGAAGGGTCTGTTTCTATGTCGTACATCTCGATGACTCTAAATTGGGCCCGTATTCCCTAGAATGTAGAAGGTTAAGGGATGACCTAATCAAGGTCCTCAGAATATTGGTGTGGAAAAACAGGGTAGATAAACATAAACTATTTCCACTGAGGGTCATGACCTAAGAGTTATGGCCAGAGCTTCCAAGAGAGATGTTGGGAAGCACAAAGGCTGGAAGAGGTTTGGGATGCCTCACCGTGAACAGCAGTGATTGCTGGATCCGTTGTTAATTTTAAATCTGAAGAGAGAGAGAGATATTTGTGATGAGCAAATGTGTGAAAGGATATGGAGCTAAGGCAGGTATACAGGGTTAAGTCACAGATCAGCCATGATCTCATTGAAGGGCAGAAGAGGTTCGAGGGGCAGAATGGCCTACTCCTGTTCCTGTGTTTTTACTCCTGAATTGTGCCTAATGACAAGCTTTGGGGAGTCAGGGGGTGAGTTACTCGCTGCAGGATTCCTCTGACCTACCCTTGTGAACCACTGTGTTTTTGTGATGAGTCCAGTTGAGTTTCTGGCCATTGGTAACCCCCAGAATGTTGAGGATTCTGTGATGGTAGCGCCATTAAATGTCAAGGGGGTCATAGATTCAATGATGGTAACACCATTGAATGTCAAGGGGGCGATGGTTAGATTCAGTGATGGTAACACCATTGAATGTAAGGGGGTGATGGTTAGATTCAGTGATGGTAACACCATTGAATGTCAAGGGGGCGATGGTTAGATTCAGTGATGGTAACACCATTGAATGTCAAGGGGGAGATGGTTAGATTCAGTGATGGTAACACCATTGAATGTCAAGGGGGCGATGGTTAGATTCAGTGACGGTAACACCATTGAATGTCAAGGGGGAGATGGTTAGATTCAGTGATGGTAACACCATTGAATGTCAAGGGGGCGATGGTCAGATTCAGTGATAGTAACACCATTGAATGTCAAGGGGGCGATGGTCAGATTCAGTGATAGTAACACCATTGAATGTCAAGGGGGAGATGGTTAGATTCAGTGATGGTAACACCATTGAATGTCAAGGGGGCGATGGTCAGATTCAGTGATAATAATACCATTGAATGTCAAGGGAGTGAGAGTTAGATTCTCTCTCTCTCCCCCCTCCCCCTCCCTCTCCCCCTCATCTCTCTCTGTCCCCCTCCCTCTCCCCCTCTCTCCCCCTTCCTTCTCTCTCTCTCCCCCACCCTCTCTTCCTCCTCTCTCCCTCTCCCCCTCTCTCTCCCCCTCCCTCTCCCTCTCTTCTCTCTCTCCCCTCCCTCTCCCCCTCTCTCTCCCCCTCCCTCTCCCCCTCTCTCTCCCCCTCCCTCTCTTCTCTCTCTCCCCCCCTCTCCCCCTCCCTCTCTCTCTCTTCTCTCTCTCCCCCTCCCTCTCCCCCTCCCTCTCCCCCTCTCTCTCCCCCTCCCTCTCCCCCTCTCTCTCCCCCTCCCTCTCTTCTCTCTCTCCCCCTCTCTCTCCCCCTCCCTCTCCCTCTCTTCTCTCTCTCCCCCTCCCTCTCCCCCTCTCTCTCCCCCTCCCTCTCCCCCTCTCTCTCCCCCTCCCTCTCTTCTCTCTCTCCCCCCCTCTCCCCCTCCCTCTCTCTCTCTTCTCTCTCTCCCCCTCCCTCTCCCCCTCCCTCTCCCCCTCTCTCTCCCCCTCCCTCTCTTCTCTCTCTCCCCCTCTCTCTCCCCCTCCCTCTCCCTCTCTTCTCTCTCTCCCCCTCCCTCTCCCCCTCCCTCTCCCCCTCTCTCTCCCCCTCTCTCTCCCCCTCCCTCTCCCCCTCCCTCTCCCCCTCTCTCTCCCCCTCCCTCTCCCCCTCCCTCTCCCCCTCTCTCTCCCCCTCCCTCTCCCCCTCTCTCTCCCCCCCCTCTCTTCTCTCTCTCCCCGCTCTCTCCCCCTCCCTCTCCCTCTCTTCTCTCTCTCCCCCTCCCTCTCCCCCTCCCTCTCCCCCTCTCTCTCCCCCTCCCTCTCCCCCCTCTCTCTCCCCCTCCCTCACCATCTCTTCTCTCTCTCCCCCTCCCTCTCTCCCTCCTTTTTTTTCTCGTAATTTCTCTCTCTCCTTCTTCTCTACTCCCTCCTCTCCTTCCTCCCATCCTTCTCTTCCCCCCTCTCTCTCCCCCATCCCCTCCTCTCTCCTCCCCCTCACTCTTCCCCCTCTCTCTCTCCCCCTCCCCTCCTCCTCTCTCTCTCCCCTCCTCCTTCTCTCTCTCTCCCCTTCCTCTCTACCACCTCCCTCTTCACTCTCTCCTCTCTCTATCCCCTCCCTATCGCTCTCTCCCTCTCTCTTCCATCTTTCTCCCTCATCTTTCCCTCCCTATCTCTCTCCCCCTTCCTCTCTCTCTCCCCTTCTCTCTCTCCCCTCATCGCTGTGTCTCTCTCTCTCTCCCCCCATCTTTCTCCTCCATCTCTCCCTCCCTATCTCTCTCCCCCTCCTTCTCTCTCTCCCCTTCTCTCTCTCCCCTCATCGCTGTCTCTCTCCCTCTCTTTCCCCCCATCTTTCTCCCCCATCTCTCCCTTCCTATCTCTCTCCCTCTCCCTCTCTCTTCCCCCTTCTCTCTCTCCCCTCATCGCTGTGCCTCTCTCTTTCTCTCTCCCCCCTTCCTCTGTACCCCTCCCTCTTCTCTCTCCCCTCCTCTCTCCCCCTCTCTCTTTCCTTCTCCATTTTCCTGTCCGCTCTCTATCTCTCTCCTCCTACTCTATTTCCTCCACCTCCCTCTCCCCTCCCATTCCTCTCTCCACCAGCCCCCCCAACATTCCCCGTCCTCTCCCCCACCTCCTCAGTGTTCCCCCCCCCACTCCCCACCAGGGCACACCCTCGAGCACAGAGTGATGTCTGAGGTCCTGGTGTTCCAAGGACCCCTGTATACACACCGCCCCCCCCCCCCTCCCCGAAAGGAAGGCTCCCGGCTGGCGGGTTGGGTGGGGGGGGGGGGGGGTGTATTCATAAACCTACCTCAAAAACACCCCACCCCACCCCACCCCACCTGGCTCCTTTCGAACTGCACTCCCCCTTTGACCCTTGAACCCCCGGTCAGAGGCCATGCCAACGGAAAGATGTCCCCTCGGATTTTTTGGGGGGGGGGGGGGGGGCGGATTGTGTCGGTTGAACGCAAACCTGTCTGAGCGGCCAGGGTCACCTTCACGGGGACGGCCATGCCCTCGGTCCGTCCATCAACGCCTTCCCCCCCTCCGGATCGGCACTGCGTCCCTTTCCCAGGGTTCCTTTCGATGGGGATCAATACCTGAGTCAATATTTCATTATAAAAAGATTATTAGTTCCAACAAGGTCCACCAGACAGCACCAGCGAGGTATCAATAATAATTGACTGGCTCGAAGGAGACAAAATTCCTTTTAAATTATATTTGTTTTCACCTGTGGCAGCTTGAAGATAAGTTAAGCTCCTTATAATCTCTCCCTTTGGCAGTCCTTGAGGGGACCATCAGGGAAGCCCATAATTCAGTGGTGGGGTGCTCACTGCTGTCCACACCCGAATATTCCATGGATGAAGAAATTCCTCCTCAGCTCAGACCGAAATCTGCCCCCCACCCCCCCCCCACCCCACCGCTCCCCCTTCATTTTGAGGCCGTGCCCCCTCGTTCTAGTTTCAGTGGAAACAGCCCCGTTGCTTACCTACTCCCCCTCGTCATTTTATGTGTTGCTGCAAGACACACCCCCACCCCCCACCCCACCTTATAAATTCTCAGTCCCGGTCTACCCAATCGCTCCTCATAAGATGACCCGCTCAGTTCCAGAAACAACTCTTACAGTCCCGATCCTCTGGTCAAACTGATGTACCTTTCACAGACACTTCTCCCTTGCGTTTGCCCAGATCTCAGTCGTGTCTAGCTGTACTCTGTGCCCCAACCCTCATGCTTAAAGTTAAATGGAGATCAGTCAACTCAGATCCAGGACATCCCTGCAGGAGTCCCTCAGGGGAGTGTCCCAAGACCCAACCATCTTCAGCTGCTTCATCAATGACCTTCCCCGCCCCCATCACAAGGACAGAAGTGGGGGGATGTTCCCCAATGATTGCACACTATTCAGCACCATTCACCGCTCCTCAGATACTGAAGCAGTCCGTGTCCAAAAGATCTGGACAATACCCAGGCTTGGGCTGACAGCTGGCAAGTAATATTCACGCCACACAAACGCCAGGCTGTGAGCATCTCCAAGAGATGCTAACCATCTCCCCTTGTCATTACCATCACTGGATCCCCTACAGTCAACATCCTGGGGGTGGGGGGTTACCACTGTTACCAGAAACGGAACCGGATCGGTCATGCAAATATTGTGGCTGCAACGGTAGGAAAATTGCAGCGAGTAACTCCCCTCCTGACTCCCCCCAGAGCCTGTCCCACCATCGATAAGGCACAAGTCAGGAGGGTGAGGGAATACTCCCCACTTGCCTCTGGATGGGGGGGGGGGGGGGCAGCTCCAACAACACTCGAGAAACAACACCATCCAGGGACAAAGCAGCCCCCACCCCAATGGCACCACAGCCACAAACACCCACAATCTCTCTCTCTCTCTCTCACACGCACATAATCTGTGACACATAGATAATCTCACACACGTACGTTCTCACACATACACACACACAGACTCTCTCTCACACACACACAGTCTCACATTCTCTCTCACGCACACACACACTCTCACATTTTCTCTCACGCCCACATGTACGCACACACTCACACACACACACACACTCTCACATTGTCTCTCACGCCCACACGCACACACACACTCTCACACATACACACTTTCACATTCTCTCACACACACACACACACACACTCCTTCCACCCTCCCCGATGCACACTGTGATACACAATCGCACACTCAGACACGCATGTACACACAAAGACGCATTCACCCTCAGCCCCACACTCACACATACAGATGCATACAATCTCACACACACACACAACCTCTCACAAATATACATATACACACAATCACACATACACATACAATCACACATAATCTCAGACACACAGTCATAAATAATTTCAGACATACACACACACTCTCATTCTCTCACACACACATAATCTGTGACACGTAGATAATCTCACGCACATACATTCTCACACATACACACACACAGAGACTCTCACACACACACACACACACTCACTCTCTCTCACACACACACACTCTCTCACACACACACAGCCTCTCTCTCTCTCACACACACTCTCTCTCACACACACTCTCTCACACACACACACTCTCTCTCACACACACACAAACACACACACAGCCTCTCTCTCTCTCACACACACTCTCTCTCACACACACTCTCTCACACACACACTCTCTCTCACACACACTCTCTCTCACACACACTCTCTCACACACACACACAAACACACACACAGCCTCTCTCTCTCTCACACACACTCTCTCTCTCACACACACATACTCTCTCTCTCTCTCTCTCTCTCACACGCACATAATCTGAGACACATAGATAATCTCATACACGTACATTCTCACACATACACACACAGACTCTCTCTCACACACACACTCTCACATTCTCTCTCACGCACACACACACACTCTCACATTTTCTCTCACGCCCACACGCACACATACACTCACACACACACTCTCACATTCTCCCTCACGCCCACACGCACACACACACTTTCACATTCTCTCACACACACACACACTTACTCACACACACACTCTCACATTCTCTCTCATGCCCACACGCACACACACACTCTCACATTCTCTCTCACACACACTCTCACATTCTCTCACACACACACACTCTCACACACACACACTCACACACACACTCACACTCACACACACTCTCACACACACACACTTTCACATTTTCTCACACACACACACTTACTCACACACACACTCTTACATTCTCTCTCACGCCCACACGCACACACACACTCACACACACACTCTCACATTCTCTCTCACATACACACTCTCTCACACACACACACTCACACTCACACACACACTCTCACATTCTCTCTCACACACACACTCACACTCACACACACACACTCTCACACACACACACTCTCACATTCTCTCTCTCTCACACACACACACACCTCATTGCCCCTGTACTCTGTGTTCTGTGTTGATGGTGTGATGATTGGAAGCTGTCAGCTTTGAAAGCAGACAATTGCTATGCCCCACTTTTCCCGTTGTTGTCGTGTTAAGGGAGCTGCTTTTGGGAGGGTCAGAAAGCAGTTCTCCTTGCAAACACACAGTCTGCAAAGGCAGTGAACTGACACCCCTATACTTAGTCTGCACGACACAATCATTGCAAATTAGAGCCATTACTGTCACTGAGCAGTCCAAACAGCTACAGAGCACAGCAGCCACACTCTCTGTAAATGTCTCGATGTAACTGGTAATTTCACCTGGCTCTCAATGTTGCCTTGTTGGAGACTGCCTGAGCTCTGAAATTTCGTCCATAATCCTCTCCTCCTCTGCCTCCTTTAAGTTACTCCTTAAAGCTAAGATCTTTGACTGAGTATTAGGGCACCAGTGTTGATATATGTGCATCCAGGATTTACCATTAACTCAACTAGACTCCCCACATAAACATCAGCGGCTACAAGCGCAGGTCGGAGGCTGGGAATCCCGCAGCGAGTAACTCCCCTCCTGACTCTCCCCCAAAGCCCGTCCCACCATCGACAAGGCACAGGTCAGGAGGGTGAGGGAACACTCCCCACTTGCCCCTGGATGGGGGGGGGCAGCTCCAACAACACTCGAGAAGCTCGACACCGTCCAGGGACAAAGCAGCCCCCGCTCGGTTGGCCCCACACCCCCTCCCCCCAACCCCCCCCCCCCCCCCCCCTCCCCCAACCCTCAGTAGCAGCAGTGTGTCCCATCTACAAGACACACTGCAGCAACTCCCCGAGGCTCCTCAGGCAGCACCTTCCAAACCCACCACCATCTTAGAAGGACAAGGGGCAACAGATACATGGGAACACCACACCCCTTTCCCCCCCCCCCCCCCCCCGCCCCCCTCCGCAAGTTCCCACTGCTCCCCATCCCGACTTGGGAATATATCGGCCCTTCCTTGGGTCAGAATCTTGGAACTCCCTCCCCCAGGGCATTGTGGGTCTAACACACGGACTGCAGCGGTTCAAAATGGCCGCTCAACCCCCACCTTCTCAAAGGGGCAACTAGGGACTGGGCAATAAATGCTGACCCCAGTTAGTGACACCCACATCCCACGAGTGACAAAGAAGAAAAATATTTGATCTTTGCTGCGCGACTGCTACCGGGTGCTATGTCAATGCAAGGATTTGTTTTGCGCTTGAGGGTCATTGCGTTGTGTCTAGCCCGACTGACCCCCCCCCCCCCCGAGTGATGTGTCCAACGTAGAGTCTGTGTCCCCGTGATGGCTGCGGGTGAGGTGTTGTTGGAGGGGGCGCGGTGAGGGGGTAGTAAATCGTTACCAGATCTCATGTGCCCACCAGAGTGCATTGCTCTCCTATTTAGAACATAGAACAGTACAGCACAGAACAGGCCCTTCGGCCCTCGATGTTGTGCCGACCTTTTGTCCTACTCTAAGGTCAAACTAACCTGTACACCCTTCATTATCCATGTACCTATCCAAGAGTCGCTTTAATGTCCCTCATGTCTCTGACTCTACTCCCACTGCTGGCCGTGCGTTCCACCCACCCACCACTCTCTGAGTAAAGGACCGACCTCTGACGTCTCCCCCACCCCCTGATGATAGACATTTCCACCCTGGGGAAAGGTCTCTGGCTATCTACTCTATCTAGGCCTCTCGTTACCCTCTCCATCTCAATCAGATCACCTCTCTTCCTTCTTGTCTCCATGTGAAAAGCTCTAGCTCACTCAACCTCTCTTAGAGTCATAGTCATAGAGATGTACAGCATGGAAACAGACCCTTCGGCCCAACCCGTCCATGCTGACCAGCTATCCCAACCTAATCTAGTCCCATTTGCCAGCACTTGGCCCATATCCCTCCAAACCCTTCCTATTCCTGTCCCCATCCAAATGCCTCTTAAATGTTGTCATTGTACCAGCCCCCACCACTTCCTCTGGCAACTCATTCCATATACACACCACCCTCTGGGTGAAAACGTTGCCCCTTAGGTCTCTTTCCCCTCTCACCCTAAACCTATGCCCCTCTAGTTCTGGACTCCCCGACCCCAGGGAAAAGACTTTGTCTATTTACCCTATCTATGCCCCTCATGATCTTATAAACCTCTATAAGGTCACCCCTCAGCCTCCGACGCTCCAGGGAAAACAGCCCCAGCCTGTTCAGCCTCTCCCTGTAGCTCAAACCCTCCAACCCCAGCAACATCCTTGTAAATCTTTTCTTCAAGTTTGACAACATCCCTCCGACAGGAGGGAGACCAGAATTGCACGCAGTATTCCAAAAGCGGCCTAATCTTCATAGGATAAACTCTCCAATCCAGTCAGCATCCTGGACAATCTCCCCTGTACCTTGTCGAAAGCTTCCACATCCTTCTTACAGTAGGGCGACCAGAACTGTACACAATATTCCGAGTGTGACCGCACCAGGGTTTATAGAGCTGCAGCAAAACCTCACACACATTGAAACTGGGCCAACTGGTTCTGGCTTGTTGACATGGAGACGGAGCAGGGATTGGCTCTCTCCCTCTCTCCCTGTCTCTCTCTATTGCTCTCTGTCTCTCTGTCTCTCTATCGCTCTGTCTCTCTCTCTCTCTCTCTCTCTGCCTCTCTCTCTGTCTCTCTCTCTCTCTCTCTCTGTCTCTCTCTGTCTCTATCTGTCTGTCTGTCTGTCTCTCTCTCTCTCTGTCTCTCTCTCTCTCTCTGTCTCTCTCTCTATTGCTCTCTCTCTCTCTCTGCCTCTCTCTCTGTCTCTTTCTCTCTCTCTCTATCTCTCTATCTCTCTCTCTCTCTCTGCCTCTCTATCTCTCTCTCTCTCTCTCTGCCTCTCTCTCTCTCTATCTCTCTCTCTCTCTGCCTCTCTCTCTCTCTCTCTGCCTCTCTGTCTCTTTCTCTCTCTCTCTATCTCTCCCTCTCTCTCTGCCTCTCTATCTCTCTCTCTCTCTCTCTGCCTCTCTCTCTCTCTCTCTCTGCCTCTATCTCTCTCTCTCTCTATCTCTCTCTCTCTCTGCCTCTCTCTCTCTCTCTGTCTCTCTCTCTCTATTGCTCTCTCTCTCTCTCTCTGCCTCTCTGTCTCTTTCTCTCTATCTCTATCTCTCTCTCTCTCTCTGCCTCTCTCTCTCTCTCTCTCTCTGCCTCTCTCTCTATCTCTCTCTCTCTCTGCCTCTCTCTCTCTCTCTCTCTCTGCCTCTCTCTCTGTCTCTCTCTCTGCCTCTCTCTCTCTCTCTCTGCCTCTCTCTCTCTCTCTCTCTCTGCCTCTCTCTCTGTCTCTCTCTCTCTCTGCCTCTCTCTCTGTCTCTCTCTCTCTCTCTCTCTCTGCCTCTCTCTCTGTCTCTCTCTATCTCTCTCTCTCTCTCTGCCTCTCTCTCTCTCTCTCTCTCTCTATCTCTCTGCCTCTCTCTCTGTCTCTGTCTCTCTCTCCATCTCTCTCTCTCTATCTCTCTCTCTCTCTGCCTCTCTCTCTCTCTCTCTGTCTCTCTCTCTCTATTGCTCTCTCTCTCTCTCTGCCTCTCTCTCTGTCTCTTTCTCTCTCTATCTCTCTCTCTCTCTCTCCGCCTCTCTCTCTATCTCTCTCTCTCTCTGCCTCTCTCTCTCTCTCTCTCTGCCTCTCTCTCTCTCTCTATCTCTCTCTCTCTCTGCCTCTCTCTCTCTGTCTCTCCATTACCCTTTCCTTGGTGAAAAACACCTGGAGAGATTCCTCATGTAAACAAAAGACAGAGTCCAAATGTGGGCCAGGATGGCAGCTACCTCAGTCGAGAGAGAGAGAGAGAGAGAGAGAACGCGAGGGCATAGGTTAAGGGTGAGAGGGGAAAGATATAAAAGAGACCTAAGGGGCAACGTTTTCACCCAGAGGGTGGTACGTGTATGGAATGAGCTGCCAGAGGAAGTGGTGGAGGCTGGTACAATGACAACATTTAAAAGGCATCTGGATGGAGACAGGAATAGGAAGGGTTTGGAGGGATATGGGTCAAGTGCTGGGGAATGGGAGTGGATTAGGTTGGGATACCTGGTGGGTGAGTGCAACCTGAGGGTCAGAATCCCTCAGGCGAGGGGAGAGGGCAGGGTTTATGACAGGGTAACCCCCCCCCCTCCCACCCCCACCCCCGTCCCTGGCGCGGGAATCAAAGCCATGCTTCAGCCTAGGTGGCACACACGGCCGACCAGCTAGCTGAGCTAACCTGATTCAATCAGAGGAAGCCTCCAGTCCGAAGTCTGGGTAAGCGTTGTCTGTTGTTGTTGGAAAGTCCATCTGGTTCACTCATGTCCCTTTAGGGAAAGGAAACTGCCATCCTTACCCGGTCTGGGCCTGACTCCACAGCGATGCGGTTGACCCTCACTTGCCCCTCTGAGGCAATTGGGGACGGGGCAACAAAGGCTAGGCATGAACCCAAACCGTCTCCATCTGGAGGTGGGGGTCTGCGTGTTCTAGATTCTGTGCCGCGTGTCTCGCAAATTTGTCACCTCAATCTACGCCTCACCCCGCCAACCCTCTGATCCTCAGGACTGGGGGGGGGTCACTGTGGTCATAACATGGGGGAGTCGAGGCGGGGAGGATGGGTGGGGAGGGGGCTTCAACTCTCAGTCAGAGGAAGCCCGTGACAGCCCTTGGCCAAATGCGTGGGGAAGATGTTTAGGAGGGACATGGACCCGAGGGCACAGCCTCAGAGGGAAGGGACTGAGATGGGGAGGAATCTCTTCAGCCGGAGTGGGGGGGGTTGGGGGGGGTGAGTCTGTGGGACACGTTGTCACAGAGGTCGGGGGAGGGTGAGCCATTAAGACAGAGATGGATAGAATCTTGATTGGTGAAGGATGGAGTCGACTGGGGAGTTGATGGACCGGTGGTATTATCGCTGGACGATATTTGGATAGTGTTCCAGGGAGCTGTGTTCGAATCCCGCATGCCAGATGCTGGAACTTGAATTCAATAAACATCTGGAATTATGAGTCTAATGACAGCTATGCTAATTATCGGGACTAACCCATTTGGGTCACTAATGCCCTTTAGGGATGGAATGTGCCATCCTTATCCGGTCTGGGCCTACACGTGACTCCAGACCCCACAGCGATGCGGTTGACTCGCAGCGATGCAGCGAGGTGGTCATCCCAAGCACGAATGAAGGAAAAGTTGATGGGAAAAGGGGGACTTGCAAAGGGGATGGCAGTGACAAACTCTCTTACTCCTGGCATGGCCCCCCCCCCCCATTGGCTTGTCTTGAGGTGGGAGTGGCAGACCCTTGTGGAAGGGGTAGAGGGGAAGGGAATCGGACTGGGGGGGGGGTTCGAGAAATGAGATCGTGGGCCACGTTGGGGGTGGGGAAGCAGAACACCTCAGAGATGGGGAACAGTGGGACTCCAGGACTTGATGCTATCCAGATGGGAGTCTGGGAAACATCGCAGGCTCAAAGATCCGAGCCTCTCTGTCTCGCTCTCTCTCTCTCTCTCTCTCCACCAGCGCCGTTCTCTCCCAACGATTTAGTGATTAATGGCATGGAAAAAAAAATACATTCATCAGGCATTTGAAACACAATTTCATTTAAATGACTTCAATTGAGTACGCGGTGGTTAATAACACCATATCAGCACAATCGGAAGATTTCCCTCTCCAATGGGAATTGCTGGTGTACTCTTGTTTAGATTACTTACAGTGTGGAAACAGGCCCTTCGGCCCAACAAGTCCACACTGACCCTCTGAAGAATAACTCACACAGCCCCATTCCCCTATATTTACCCTGAACACTACGGGACAATTTAGCACGGCCAATCCACCCTAACCTGCACATCCCTGGGCACTATGGGACAATTTAGCACGGCCAATCCACCCTAACCTGCACATCCCTGGGCACTATGGGACAATTTAGCACGGCCAATCCACCCTAACCTGCACAACCCTGGACACTACAGGACAATTTAGCACGGCCAATCCACCCTAACCTGCACAACCCTGGACACTACAGGACAATTTAGCATGGCCAATCCACCCTAACCTGCACATCCCTGGGCACTATGGGACAATTTAGCATGGCCAATCCACCCTAACCTGCACATCCCTGGGCACTATGGGACAATTTAGCACGGCCAATCCACCCTAACCTGCACATCCCTGGACACTATGGGACAATTTAGCACGGCCAATCCACCCTAACCTGCACATCCCTGGGCACTATGGGACAATTTAGCACGGCCAATCCACCCTAACCTGCACATCCCTGGACACTATGGGACAATTTAGCACGGCCAATCCACCCTAAACTACACATCCCTGGGCACTATGGGACAATTTAGCATGGCCAATCCACCCTAACCTACACATCCCTGGGCACTATGGGACAATTTAGCATGGCCAATCCACCCTAACCTGCACATCCCTGGGCACTATGGGACAATTTAGCATGGCCAATCCACCCTAACCTGCACATCCCTGGGCACTATGGGACAATTTAGCACGGCCAATCCACCCTAACCTGCACATCGCCCGAGGGTGGGATCGAACCTGGTTCCTCGGCGCTGTGAGGCAGCAGTGCTAACCATTGAGCCACCGTGCTGAGTTATTCATTTTCCAACCAACGCGTTTAATGGTCACAGCGTTCCCTCCCCCAGCAGGAACTGCGAACTGACCCCCCCCTCCCCTGTTCTCTCACTCCCCACCTTACCCCCCCGCCGTGCAGGGCAGAGATACCCTGAGCATTGTCTCTGCAATTCGTTCCTTTAAGTGATACTGGGAACGCTCCAAAGATATTGGAGTGGAATGGGGTAGAGCCATCTGATATCCCCCCTCAGGTTGAAAGGAATGGTAGTTTGGGGCTCGTGTTGACCATAACACAGTAAGGTATAGTAGGAGAAGTCGACTATTCGGCCCATCGAGTCCAGTCCTCCGTTCAATTGTGGTTGATATGTTTCTCATTCCCCCCTCTCACCTGCCTTCTCCTCGTAATCCTTGACCCCCTCACTAACCAAGGAACCTTCTATCTCTGTTTACTCGCAGAGTTTCTGCTTTTGGTAAATTCAGTGGGTTTTGCTGAGAAACACAGGACAGACTCTGAAATGCCTGGGAAAGGGGCGATCCCCCATCACCCTTGATTTATACATTCACCAGCCAGCTCAGAGCCCCTCCCCAGAGTGAGGAGAATCTATTAATCTTCTCTTTTCCCTCGATTCGAAATCCCCTGTTTATATTTTACGACGGCCTGGTCAGAGTAGATGTTGGGAAGATGTTCCCATTGGTAGGAGAGACTAGGAGCCGAGGGCACTACCTTAAAGTAAAGGGGAGACCCTTTGGAACAGAGATAAGGAGAAACTTCTTCAGCCAGAGAGTGGGGAATCTATGGAATTCACTGCTACCAAGGGCTGTGGGGGCCAGGTCACTGAGTATATTTATAACAGAGTTCTTGAGTGTCAAGGGGTGAAGGGTTACAGGGAGAGAGCAGGAGAATGGGGTTGAATGTAGAACATTCCAGCGCAGTACAGGCCCTTCGGCCCTCAATGTTGTGCTGACCTGTGGAACCAATCTGAAGCCCATCCAACCTACACTACTCCACTCTCATCCATATGTTTATCCAATGACCATTTAAATGCCATTAAAGTTGGTGAGTCTCCTACTGTTACAGGCAGTGCGTTCCCACACCCCTCCTACTCTCTGAGTAAAGAAACTACCTCTGACATCTATCCCCCCCTCAATGTAAAGCTCTGAGAAACTCATCAGCCATGATAGAATGGTGGAGCAGACTGGATGGGCCAAATAGCCTAATTTCTGCTCCCATGTCTTATGATGCTAACCATTGTCTTATTCAGATCTCGATCCGTCTTATCTGTTTGCTGACCAAGTTTCTTGCGGGTGTCAGAGTCAATCCCCCTTCCTTTCATCCTTCGAATCTCCGACCAGCCGTCTCATGTGGCCCTTTGCACTTACCCACCCCCCCCCCCCCCCGTGCTAAAGTGTAGACGTTATCTCGTTGCCATCAACTGGAAACCCTGCTTTTGTAGATCCTTCAGAACTTCGGAACGCCGCACTTTCTCCCCTTGGCGACAATCCCACTGGGAGTTACAAACGCAAATTCAAACTCTTGCTGATTTTGGTAAATACTGTGGGGTTTTTACCATGAAACACAGAACAGAGTCTGAAATAACTGCACAGAAGAGGGGGGTGTGTGGGGGGTTGGGGGGGGGCGCTATCCCATCACTCTTTACTTACACATGCACCAGCCGGCTCACAGCCTGTCCCTCGAGTGAGGAGACTATATGAATCTTATCCTTCCCTTCGAAGTCCCCTGTTTATTCATTTCTTCCCCTGACCGATGGAGATTCTAAATCCCCCTGCCCACAAGATAGTTAATTGTCAGCGAGAGGTCCCTGATTGGTCCAGATTAACAGCCCCGGTCAGGGATCTTGTACTCAACGAATCCACTTGGACCCTTGGCGGGGTCAGGAAGCAGGCCCTTCGGCCTAACACATCCGTGCTGACCTGATATCCCAACCTAATCTAGTCCCTTTTGCCAGCACTTAGCCCACATCCCTCTAAACCCTTCCTATTCATATACCTAGAGTAGGCGATGCCATTTCCTGTGATGACATCATTTCCCATGGTGATGTCGTTTCCTCTTCTTTTTCTCGCGGGGGGGGGGGGGGTGGTAAATGGTAATTTCACTTACCAGAAACTTGGTCAGAAAACAGATGCCTTTTAAACTGTACCAGCCTCTACCAGCTCAGTCCATACCCGTACCACCCTCTGCGTGCGTGGTAAGGTTGCCCCTCATGTTCCTTTTATATCTTTCCCCTCTCACCCTGAACCTGTGCCTGAACTTAGAGTCAGAGAGTCATAGAGATGTACAGCATGGAAACAGACCCTTCGGTCCAACCCGTCCATGCTGACCAGGTACCCCAACCCAATCTAGTCCCATCTGACAGCACCCGGCCCATGTCCCTCCAAACCCATATACCCATCCAGATGCCTCTTAAATGTTGTCATTGTACCAGCCTCCACCACATCCTCTGGCAGCTCATTCCATACACACACCACCCTCTGGGTGAAAAAGTTACCCCTGAGGTCCCTTGTAAGTCTTTCCCCTCTCACCCTAAACCTATGCCCCTCTAGTTCTGGACACCCCCACCCTGGGGAAAATTGACCTTGGCTATTCACCCTATCCATGCCCATTGTGGGGGATTTTATCCTCTTCAGTAAGGTCACCCCACAGCCTCCCACCCTCAGGGAAGATAATGAGGAGCTCATTTGTCTCTCCATTGTGTGCTCTATCACGGCCTGTCACCCGAACTCAGTTGCCCACCTTGTGCCTTGCGTGTTTGACCTCATACGAAATAAGAGCAATTCCCCGTCCCCCCACCCTCCCCCCCCAACACCTCGAGCCTCCTCCACCATCCAATGGGATTGCTGCTGGTCTGATCACTCCCCATTCTGGGACGCCTCCCCCTTTGACCCCTGCCGTGACCCTTAACCCCCTTCGCTGACCAAGAACCTGTGCGGCTCTGCCTTGACTTTGGCCTGAGGGTCGGCGGTGGGTCCACTGCCGTTGTCGTTTCGTGTAGGGTCACGGAATCCCTGGACGCGGGCCACTCAGCCCATCGGGTCGTCAACCAGACCCCGTTCGCCTCTGCACGTTTTGAATGAGAGACTCCTTGCCGACTCAGGTGAGGTGACTGGGCTCACTGTCAACTCCTGAGGGACTTCCCTGGGGTCGGGAAATGTGGGATTGTTGGGCTCTTGCTGTCCGCTGGCAATGAGCCGTCCTAATCAGCCTCGTCCTATAGCTCCAACCCTGGCAACTTCCTTGTAAATCTTTTCCTCACCCTTTCAGGTTTCACAACATCCTTCCTATAGCAGGGAGATAGGATTGAACGCAGTATTCCGGAAGTGGCCTTAGTCTTGAAATCCCCCATCCCTCAGGAAAAGTCACCTTTTTACGCCCCTCACGGACCTCCCACACTCCAATGAAAGAAGCCTCAGCCTCTCCTTATAACTCAATCCGAATATTCTGGGCAACATCCTGGTAAATCTCTTCAGAACCCTCTCCAGCTTAATACTATCCTTCCTATAAGAGGGTGACCAGAACGGGACACAGTATTTATCCTATCCGTGCCCCTCTATAAGGTCACCTCTCAACCTCCCATGCTCTTTGAAAATAATCCCGGCCTATCCAGCCTCTCCTTATAATCCAGACCCTCCATTCCCGGTAACATCCTGGTAAATCCCTTCTGACCCCTCTCCAGTTTAATAACATCCTTCCTGGAACAGGGCGACCCAGAACTGGACACAGTGATCCAGACGAGGCCTCACCAATGTCCTGTATAACCCCAACATGACGTCCCAACTCCTCCACTCAAAGGTCTGAGCAATGGAGGCAAGTCTGTCATGTCACTGAGGTACCAAGCCAACCCACACATTGGGGGTGGGGGGGGGGGGTTGGGGGGTGGGGTGGGGGGGGTGACAAATTTCAATTGAGTAAAACACGACCTTAATGGCAGCTTTGGGACACTAATTTCCTTGTGTCCCCTTTGGGAAGCAGATATGTTGACTAGCCTAAGCCTACACGTAACTCCAGACCCTGGTTTGACTCACAACAGTCCTCTTCAAGATCACTCAGTTCAAGGGGCGATCAGATAAAGGGGGCAAAGCAGCCCATTAGGGATAGGAGGAGGAGTAGGCCATTCTGCCCCTCGAGCCTCCTCAACCAGTCAATGGCTGATCCAATATTCCTCACTTTCCTGTCCTTTCCCTCGATTCCTCGACCGATCAGGAATCTCTCTGTCTCAGCCCTCAATATCCACAAGGTCTCTGTGCCCCACCCCTCCCATAGCTCTCCGTGGCAAGGAGTTCCAATCCTTTGAGGGAAGACATTCCTCTTCATCTCAGTCTTAAATTGCTCCCCCCCCCCCCCCTTTATTCTGAGACTGTTCCCTCTGGTCCCGGATTCTCCCCATGAGGGGGAAACACCCTCTCAGCATTGACCCTGTCAATCCCCCCCAGTGCGAGGTCACCCCTCATCCTTCGAAACTCCATTGGGTCGAGTCCCACCCTTTGCTCATGAGACAATCCCTCCGTATCGGAACCATCCTGGATCTTGTCGGTGGACTCCACATCCCAATGAATGAATACGTCTCCACAACATAAGACCGTAAGACATGGGAGCAGAGTTAGGCCATTCGGCCCATCGAGTCTGCTCCTCCGCCATTCGATCATGGCTGATGTGTTTCCCAACCCCATTCTCCCTGTAACCCTTGACTCCCCTCATCAATCGGGACCCCATCTCTCTCTGTCTCAGTGACTCTCCCTCCACAGCCCTCTGTGACAATGTGTCCCACAGATTTCCCCCCCTCCAGCCGGGGAAATTCCTCCCCATCTCAGTCCCTTCCCTCTGAGGCTGTGCCCTCAGGTCCATGTCCCTCCTAAACATCTTCCCCACGCCCACTCTACCCAGGTCCCTCAGTATTCTGGAAGTTTCAATCAGATCCCCCTCACCCCCCCCCATCCTTCTAAATCCCATCGAGTACAGACCCAGAGTCCTCACCCGCTTCTCATACGACAAGCCCCTCATCCCCGGGATTGTTCTTGTAAACCTCCCACCCCGTCCAAGGGCCAGCAACACCCTTCCTTAGACACGGGGCCCAAAACAGCTCACGATATTCCCAATGCGGTCTGACCAGAGCCTTATACAGCCTCAGCAGGACATCCCGGCTCTTGGATACTAGCCCACTCGGAAATGAACGCTAACGTCACATCCTTAGTTTGGGAAAATTTGTCCGAAATTCTACCGCAGGGGTTAACTGAGGGAATGGTGATGGGGGGGTTGTGGAGGGGTGTGGGGGGGGGGGGGGGGGTGGGGGGGTGGAGTGGGGTCTGTGCCAGTGAGGAATTTCGGAAGGGGCCTGAGGATTTTGTGAAGTTGGTCAGTCAGGGCTGAGGGGAGGGGAGATTTTGGGATCGATGTAGTGGGGGGGTGGGGGGAGGGGGGGGGGAGGTTGCTGCGAATGAGGAGCAGAAGGCAAAGGATCATCTGGTGTCAGGCAGATCATTCCTTGGCCAAGATTGATCGCTCCCCTCAGTGAGTACAAAATTACTCAAGCTGAAAGGTGCTTATGCCACAGAGATGATACAATCAGATTGAATTATTTTCACTGGCTGAATGTGGAAGGAATGTCCGTGGATGGAGCAACTGATAATTCACGAAGGAGCAAGACTTCCTGCGCAATGTTATTGAGATTGTTACACAGATTCAGGCCTTTCCTTGACTCAGGAGGGAGATTTGACCTCGGGTTGACCCATTCTCCCCTGACCCATAATCTGAGAGTACATATTGATGATGCTTGGACAATCACATAATACAGAATAGGCCTTTCACTCTCCGAGTCGACACTAACAGAGAAACATACCCTAACCCTAACCTTAACCATCACCCTAACTCCATCCCGAAACCTAATCACAACCGTCACCTAACCCTAACCCTATCCCAAACCCTAACCCTATCCTCAACCCTAAACCTGGCCCTATCCCTAACTCTAACCCAATCCCTAACGCTAACCCTAACCCCAACTCTAACCCTAACCCTAACCTCAACCCCAATTCTAACCCTATCCCTAATTCTAACCCTATCGCTAACCCAATGCTTAACCTTAACCCTAATCTTAACCCCTACTCTAACCTTATCCCTAGACCTAACCCTAACTCTAACCCTCTCGGTAACCCTGATCCTAACCAATCCCTAACCCTAACACAATCTCTAGCCCTATCCCGAACCCTAACCTTAACCCCGAACCTTAACATTAACCTGAACCATAAACCTAACCACAACCCAAATCTAACCTCAACTATAACCCTAACCCTAAGCTTGGCAGTGGGGTAACATGGTGGCTCAGTGGTTAGCACTGCTGCCTCACAGCGCCAGGGATCCGGGTTCAATTCCAGCCTCGGGTGACTGTAGGTGTGGAGTTTGCACATTTTCCCCGTGTCTACATGAGGAGTGCTCCGGTTTCCTCCCACAGTCCAAAGATGTGCAGGTTAGGGTGGATTGGCCATGGTAATTTACCCATAGTGTTAGGTGCATTAGTCAGAGGGAAATGGGTC
This sequence comes from Chiloscyllium punctatum, assembly GCF_047496795.1. Classification (NCBI taxonomy): domain Eukaryota; kingdom Metazoa; phylum Chordata; class Chondrichthyes; order Orectolobiformes; family Hemiscylliidae; genus Chiloscyllium; species Chiloscyllium punctatum. The sequence goes on from NC_092769.1 coordinate 70,567,474, forward strand.
TGGGTGGGTTACGCTTCAGAGGGTTGGTGTGGGCTGGTTGGGCTGAGGGGCCTGTTTCCACACTGTAGGGGAATCTAATCTAATCCAACCTCAACCCAAACCTTGATGCAGTTGCAATGTTTAAACGACATTTGGATAAGGACATGAACGGGAAAGGGTTTGGAGGGACATGGGCCAGGAGCAGGCAGGTGGGGCTAGTTTAGTTTGGGATTATGGTCAGCACGGACTGGTTGGGCCGAAGGGTCTGTTTCCGTGCCATGAATGAATAATTACCTTGCGAGCATTTTAGTAGCCATGGTGATGCCGTTCACGAGAGCTAGTTTCCAGCACTAATGGGGAGCAGATGCTGCTGAACTCCTGTAGCTTTCCTGTGTCTGTTTACAATTTGATATTGCGATGTTGTCCCGAATGGAGCGTAGAGAGTTTCTATGAGGCCTGCGCACTCAGGGAACGTCTTTGATGCTCAGGCTGTAGGCGGCAATGGAAAATGTGACCTGTCTCCCATTGAAAGCAGGAGGAATTGTGAGCAGTGAGGCCTTGGGGGGGGGGGGTAGGTTCGTAGTTTCATGAAAGTGGAGTTGCAGGCAGACATGATAGTGATGAATGCGTGTGGTATGCTTGTCTTTATTTGATAGAGCATTGAGTTGCCCTCACCCCTGCCATTGCAGGAAGTGCAAAACCTGCAGCCACATATCCCCCACTCCCTCCGTCCAAGGCCCCAAAGGAGCCTTCCACATCCATCAGAGATTTACCTGCACCTCCACACATGTAATTTATTGTATCCGTTGCTCCCGATGTGGTCTCCTCTACACTGGGGAGACTGGGCGCCTCCTAGCAGAGCGCTTTAGGGAACATCTCCGAGACACCCGCACCAATCAACCCCACCGCCCCGTGGCCCAACATTTCAACTCCCCCTCCCACTCTGCCGAGGACATGGAGGTCCTGGGCCTCCTTCACCGCCGCTCCCTCACCACCAGACGCCTGGAGGATGAACGCCTCATCTTCCGCCTTGGGACCCTCCAACCACACGGCATCAATGTGGATTTCACCAGTTTCCTCGTCTCCCCTCCATCCACCTTATTCCAGCTCCAACCCTCCAACTCGGCACCGCCCTCTTGACCTGACCCACCTGTCCATTCTCCTTCCCACCTATCCACTCCAGCCTCCTATCTGACCTATCACCTTTACCCCCACCTCCATCCACCTATTGCACTCCCACGTACCTTCCCCCCAACCTCACTCCCTCCCATTTATCTCTCCGACCACTCGGCTCACAAACCTCATTCCTGATGAAGGGCTTATGCCCAAAACATCGATTCTCCCGCTCCTCGGATGCTGCCTGACCTGCTGTGCTTTTCCAGCAACACACTGTTGACATTGAGTTGGGAGGTTCATGTTGCGGCTGTACAGGACATTGGTTAGGCCACTGTTGGAATATTGCGTGCAATTCTGGTCTCCTTCCTATTGGAAGGATGTTGGGAAACTTGAAAGGGTTCAACAAAGATTTACAAGGATGTTGCCAGGGTTGGAGGATCTGAGCTACAGGGAGAGGCTGAACAGGCTGGGGCTGTTTTCCCTGGAGCATCGGAGGCTGAGGGGTGACCTTATAGAGGTTTATAAAATCATGAAGGGCATGGATAGGGTAAATAGACAAGGTCTTTTCCCTGGGGTGGGGTAGTCCAGAACTAGAGGGGCATAGATTTAGGGTGAGAGGGGAAAGATATAAAAGGGACCTAAGGGGCAACTTTCCCCAGGGTGGGCAGGGAGCATGGGTTTAAGGTGAGAGGGGAAACAGTTAAAAGAGACCTAAGGGGCAACTTTTTCACCCAGAGGGTGGTGTGTGTGTGGAATGAGCTGCCAGAGGAAGTGATGGAGGCTGGTATAATGACAACATTTAAAAGGCATCTGGATGGAGACATGAATAGGAAGGATTTAGAGGGATCCCGGCCAAGTGCTGGCAAATTGATTCAGGATAAGAGTCGGTTCCGACACAATTCCCGTTCTCGTGCGATCCCGCATCGTCAGAAAACGGTGCGGCGGCCGTGCCCTTGATACCGATGGTGAGGTGAGGGGAGCGGGGTGGTCTTACGGGCAACACAGGGAAAGGGACGTATGCGGTTCTCCAATCGGGTCACAGCCGACCGAGGTGTCGGTGTCGGAACCGAGTGGAACGGGTCAGCAAGGGTGGGTCGGGCCGAAGGGCCTGTTTCCGTGCCGTAAAGCTCTCTCCGCTGCCCTTCCTGTGACGGCGCTCCCACCCATGGGTTGAAGTCATGCCAGGGTCGTACATACGATAGGAAAAGGGGGTGAGTGGGGTGGGGAGGGGGGCCTTGGAATTTTCAAAGTCATTGGTTTTCCTTTTGGGTTGGGGGTCAGAGCAGAACCTGGTTTGGGGGTAGCGGGGTGGTTTCAGGTGGTGAGGGCGTTCATGGGGTGAGAGGGTTAGGCCGAGCCGTAGGCCGGAGCTCCGATGGCTCCCTCGATCTTCTCTGTAACACCATCGCCAGCGTGGAGTGAGGTGGCAGCCCAGGGGTGAGCTGGGAGTTGGGTTGACGTTCTTCGACCCTCTCTGCTCAGTTTTCCTCTTTCCGTTTTGCAGGGAAGCGCCTCAGAAGGAGAAGGAGAGACCGAAAGAGGCGCCATGGATTTCGGATCCCGGATGAGGAGAGCGTGACTTGCGTCTGGCGTCCCACCTACCCTCCCTCGCTCGCTCGGCTCGCACACCCGCCCGCCGCCCGCTCTCTTCCTCTTAGCCGTCCTCTGAAGCGATGCGTCGCTGGGCGGGGCCCGGCCCCAAGTGTCCCCCTGGGCCTCTCAGGTCCTCCTGAGCGAGAGAAGCCGCCCCTTGCGACTCCCGCAAGGCCGGACTAGCCTCCTGTGTGCAAGGCCGCAGCTCTTGAAGGGACCTCGGGGCGAAGATGGAGAGGTAGACGGGCTGAAGGGCCACCTAATCCCCCGCCTCCCCTTGCCCAAAACCAGCCCCTCCCCCCCACCCCGCCACTCCAACCCCCGCCCCAAACGGAGAACCCCCCCCACCCCACCTCTTGCCTGAGGACCCGTATCCGTTACGACAAGCTCGGCTGACAAACCGACCGACCAATCCTGCGCGTCCCAGGGCGTTGCCCCTCCCCCTTACCGAGGTTCGGAGGTTCTGGGCGGTGGAGGGTGGGTGGGGGTGGGGGGAAGAGGTCTGGGGAAAAGAGAAAGGCCAACGCCCTCCCACCCCGGTGGCCAGAGGGAGAGTGGGCTGGTGAACTGGGGGAGGCGGCACCCACAACCCCACCCCTCCCCCCTCCACCCACACTGTGAACCTTTGACCTTTGAACTGGGCAGGAGTTGAGACCTGACGGCGCAGCTGGGGCCGGAGGGGGGAAGCAGGGGGGTCGGAGGGCAGTGTAGGCTTCCCCCAGCCAGAGGGAGACGGAGGGCTGGTGAACTGTGGGAGGCGGCGCCGTCCGAAACAAAACCTGCCCCTCTCTCTCTCTCTCTCTCTCTCTCTCCCCTCCGTCGCTCGCATCCCGAACCTGGGCACGAGGGGGTCTACCGCTGAACCTGTTCATTGGGGCAGGGGTGACCGGTCGGGGTGGTGCAGGGGAACTCTGGCCGTGGAGAGAGAGGGAGAGGGAGAGGTTGGGGGAAGGGGGTGAGGGGCTCTGGTGGAGACCGTGAAGTGCCGCCATTGCGGTAAACCCCAACCCCCGGCCGGGCAGGGGAGACCGTTGAACTCGTGGAGGGGCGGGAAGTGAATGCTTGAGAAGGGGACGGGCTGGTGAAGAGGGGGTCAGGGAAGATCGGTCCACAGAGAGAGAGAGGCAGAGAGAGAAGAGGGGGTGGACTGCGAGAGGTGACGCCATCGAAGCGGAAATCCTGCTGCCTGAGGTGGGGGGGGGGTGACTCTTTGACTTGGCAGGAGTTGGCGCGTGGCGCTGACCCCAATTGACCTGCACTTGACCCACAGTTGACCTACAGGTGGCCAACAGTTGACCTGCAGTTGACGCACCGTTGACCTGCAGTTGACCTTCAGGTGGCCAACAGTTGACCCACATTTGACCTACAGTGGCCCACAGTTGACCCACAGTTGACCTGCAATTGACCTACAGGTGGCCAACAGTTGACCCACATTTGACCTACAGTGGCCCACAGTTGACCTGCAGTGGCCCACAGTTGACCTGCAGTTGACCGACAAGTGGCCAACAGTTGACCCACATTTGACCTACAGTGACCCACAGTTGACCCGCACACGACCCCCCCCAATCCATACCCCGAAACCCCCTCCCCAACCCCCACCCAAAGAGAGGGGACCCGAAGAAGATGGCGGTGGGCAAGGCTGGAGAGGCGACGCTGCTGCCCGGGCTGAGCATCCTGCTGGGTCTGGCCTGGGGCCTAGCGGGCTTGAGTGGGGCCCTGGAGTTTGGAGGCGGCGCGGGGCAGTGGGCGCGCTACTCGCGTTGGACGGCGGCGGGCTCCCAGGGCGAGCTGAGCTTCAGCCTGAGGACCAACGCCTCCCGGGGCCTGCTCCTGTACCTGGACGATGGCGGCTACTGCGACTTCCTGGAGCTGATGGTGGCCGAGGGCCGGCTGCGGCTACGCTTCACCATCTTCTGCGTGGAGCCCGCCAGCCTGCGCTCCGAGGCCCGGGTGGATGACAACCGGTGGCACATGGTGCTGCTGACCCGCAACTACCGGGAGACCACGCTGGCGGTGGACGGGGAGACGCGGACCGCGGCCGTGCGCTCCAAGCGCCGGGACATGACGGTGGCCAGCGACCTCTTTGTGGGGGGCATCCCACCTGACGTGCGCCTCTCCAGCCTCACCTCCAGCACCGTCAAGTACGAGGTGCCCTTCCGGGGCCTGGTAGCCAACCTGAAGGTGGGCGGCACGCCGCCGGCCCTCCTGGGCAGCCAGGGCCTGAGGAGCGGGCAACCCGAATCGCCGTGCTCCGGGCCCAACCCCTGCCCCGACGGCGGCGTCTGCGTGGTGCGCGACGGCAAGGCGGTGTGCGGCTGCTCGGACAGCGGTGACCCGGCTCGTCCCTGCGGACAAGGTAGGCACACACCTCCGCGCCTCGGAGCGCCACGGTCTCGCGGGGGAGGGTTCAGGTGTTGTGTGGTGCCGCAGCAACCCTGGGCGTTACTCTGGGGACCAGGCATGGGCGTGGGGGGAGGGGGTACAGGATGTGGGATGGTACACAATCACCTGCAGGGCGGGGGAGCGGGTCGTTCAGCCCATTGGGCCCTCCTGACACACCGAAGAACATTCCCTCCCCCCCACCCCCCCACCCCCTTTATCCCTGTAACCCCGCATTTCCCCACCGCTAATCCACCCTAACCTGCACATCCCTGGGCACTATGGGACAATTTAGCACGGCCAATCCACCCTAACCTGCACATCCCTGGACACTATGGGACAATTTAGCACGGCCAATCCACCCTAACCTGCACATCCCTGGGCACTATGGGGCAATTTAGCACAGCCAATCCACCCTAACCTGCACATCCCTGGACACTATGGGACAATTTAGCACGGCCAATCCACCCTAACCTGCACATCCCTGGGCACTATGGGACAATTTAGTACGGCCAATCCACCCTAACCTGCACATCCCTGGACACTATGGGACAATTTAGCACGGCCAATCCACCCTAACCTGCACATCCCTGGGCACTATGGGACAATTTAGCACGGCCAATCCACCCTAACCTGCACATCCCTGGGCACTATGGGACAATTTAGCACGGCCAATCCACCCTAACCTGCACATCCCTGGGCACTATGGGACAATTTAGCATGGCCAATCCACCCTAACCTGCACATTCCTGGGCACTATGGGACAATTTAGCACGGCCAATCCACCCTAACCTGCACATCCCTGGGCACTATGGGACAATGGAGCACGGCCAATCCACCTTAACCTGCACATCCCTGGGCACTATGGGACAATTTAGCATGGCCAATCCACCTTAACCTGCACATCCCTGGGCACTATGGGACAATGGAGCACGGCCAATCCACCTTAACCTGCACATCCCTGGGCACTATGGGACAATTTAGCACGGCCAATCCACCGTAACCTGCACATCCCTGGGCACTATGGGGCAATTTAGCACGGCCAATCCACCCTAACCTGCACATCTTTGGACTGTGAGAGGAAACCCCACGCAGACACGGGGCGGGGGGGGGGGGGGTGAATGTGCCAACACCACGCTGACAGTCGCCCGAGGGTGGGATGGAACCCAGGTCCCTGGCGCTGTGAGGCAGCGGTGCTAACCTCTGAGGACCAAGAGTCACGCATCAACACTGTCCCCAGAGTAACTCCCAGCGGCGTTGTGACATTGTGCTGTCAATGCTGATCTCTGAACTGTTTGAGATTGTTCTGTTTGACAAGGCTAGATGCTCTGGCAATGTGTTCTGTACAGCAACCTTCCTCCTTAGCACTGTATGTTTCGAGTGTTCAGAAAGAACGTCTCTGACCTCTTGCCTCTGAATGACAAAGGGGAAGTTGTTTGGAGGACGTTCCTCAGTGTCAACATACAGAAATGCCGAGGATACAATTGGGATACCTCAGGTGTAAAATGTTGGAAATGGGATTGGGGAAGCGGAATATTTTCAATGGATGGATCCATTCAATGTTCAGAGAGAGTGATGATGGCTCAAAGGTAGAAGACAGAGGGTGTTGGTGGAGGGTTGTTTTTCAGACTGGAGGCCTGTGACCAGTGGAGTGCCACAAGGATCGGTGCTGGGCCCTCTACTTTTTGTCATTTACATAAATGATTTGGATGCGAGCATAAGAGGTACAGTTAGTAAGTTTGCAGATGACACCAAAATTGGAGGTGTAGTGGACAGTGAAGAGGGTTACCTCAGATTCCAACAGAATCTTGACCAGATGGGCCAATGGGCTGAGAAGTGGCAGATGGAGTTTACTTCAAATAAATGCGAGGTGCTGCATTTTGGGAAAGCAAATCTTAGCAGGACTTATACACTTAATGGTAAGGTCCTAGGGAGTGTTGCTGAACAGAGAGACCTTGGAGTGCAGGTTCATAGCTCCTTGAAGGTAGATAGGATAGTGAAGGCAGCGTTTGGTATGCTTTCCTTTATTGGTCAGAGTATTGAGTACAGGAGTTGGGAGGTCATGTTACGTGTGCACAGGACATTGGTTAGGCCACTGTTGGAATATTGCGTGCAATTCTGGTCTCCTTCCTATTGGAAAGATGTTGTGAAACTTGAAAGGGTTCAGAAAAGATTTACCAGGATGTTGCCAGGGTTGGAGGATCTGAGCGACAGGGAGAGGCTGAACAGGCTGGGACTGTTTTCCTTGGAGCGTCGGAGGCTGAGGGGTGACCTTATAGAGGTTTACCAAATTATGAGGGGCATGGATAGGGTAAATAGGCAAAGTCTTTTCCCTGGGGTGGGGGAGTCCAGAACTGGAGGGCATAGGTTAAGGGTGAGAGGGGAAAGATATAAAAGAGACCTAAGGGGCAACCTTTTCACCCAGAGGGTGGTACGTGTATGGAATGAGCTGCCAGAGGAAGTGGTGGAGGCTGGTACAATGACAACATTTAAAAGGCATTTGGATGGGGACATGAATAGGAAGGGTTTAGAGGGATATGGGCTGGGTGCTGGCAGGTGGGACTAGATTGGGTTGGGATATCTGGTCGGCATGGACGGGTTGGACTGAAGGGTCTGTTTCCATGCTGTACATCTCTATGACTCTATGACTCTATGTTATCATGGGAGTAACACAACAAGTTGGGACAGAAACTTGTTGGAAATGTAAATGAATGGTATTGCGAGGTATCAATGAGTGGAATGAGACCTTTTCTCACTCATGGGATGTGGGCGTTTCTGGCTAGGCCCAGCGTTTATAAACCCCATCCCTAATTGCCCAGAGGGACTGTTAAGGGTCAATCACATCGCTGTGGGTCTGGACTCATGTGTAGGCCCAGACCGGGTAAGGATGGCAGTTTCCTTCCCTCAAGGGACATTAGTGAACCAGATGGGGTTTTCCAACAAATGGTTATTGTTAGACTCTTAGCTCCAAATTCTTTACTGAATTCCAATTCTACTATTGGCAGGATTTGAACCTGGAGTGGTCGGGTGGGCGTGCATGCTCCCCGGAACATGAGGTGGGTTTCTGGGCGAATAGTCGAGCAACGATACATCTAGGTCTCACTTGCCTACAGTATTCCACAATGGGCAACACTGCAGTCATCGAATCATAGAGATGTACAGCACGGAAACAGACCCTTCGGTCCAACTCGTCCATGCCAATGAGATATCCCAACCCAGTCTCGTCCCAATTGCCAGCATTTGGCCCATATCCCTCCAAACCCTTCCTATTCCTGTCCCCATCCAGATGCCTTTTAAATGTTGTCATTGTACCAGCCTCCACCACTTCCTCTGGCAGCTCATTCCATACACGCACCACCCTCTGGGTGAAAAAGTTTCCCCTTAGGTCTCTTTTATATCTTTCCCCTCTCACCCTAAACCTATGCCCCTCTAGTTCTGGACTCCCCCACCCCCAGGGAAAAGACTTTGTCTATTTATCCTATCCATGCCCCTCATAATTTTATAAACCTCTATAAGGTCACCCCTCAGCCTCCGACACTCCGGGAAACCCTGTACAATCACAGCAGGACTTGGAATAGAGTTCGCGCCTCATTCCTGCTGAAGGGCTTCGGCCTGGAATGTCGACTCGCCTGCTCCTCGGATGCTGTCTGACCTGTTGTGCTTTTCCAGCACCACACTCTCGACTTGCAACAGAGCGGCCTTATCGCTCGAATATTAATCCATGGTCGGGGGAGCCGTTTGGATCCAGACCTTTCCTGGTGGACTTTGAATTCAGTGAAAAATTTGGAATTGAGAGTGTAATGGAAGACCATTGTTGATTGCCCAAACCACATCTGTTTCACTAATACCCCTTCCAGGGGGAGGGGTGGGAATTCTGTCATCCATACCTGGACAGAGCCTACACGTGACTCCCAGACTCCTGCAGCGACGAGGTCGAGTTTTAACTGCTCCTGTCAGCAATTAGGGATCGGGGGTGGGGGGGGGAGTGGGGGAGGCGGGGGTGGGGGGGGGTGGGGGGGGTGTGTGCAATAAACAACGGTCTCGCCAGTGACGCCGACATCCTGTGGAGGAACCGAAACAAGAACTGAAACCGACAGGACTGCGGACGCCTCAAATCGAGAGACAAAGGCTGGAAAAGCTCAGCCGGTCTGGCAGCAGCTGCGGAGGGAGTTAGCGTTTCGGGACGGAAGGGTCAATCCAACGTGAACTTTCGATATCCACCTCCCCCCCCCCCCCCCCCCCCACCCCCCCCAACCCCCCCCCCCCCCCCAACCCTCGGGCCGTAATGTAACTGTTGATTGCTCTCTGAAATTGCTGGGAGTACCCATTGGCTTGAGGTGATGAGGGATGAACTATGTCATTTGTCAAAACTCATTTTGTGGGGTGTTGGTGTCCAGCCCCAGCATTTATTGCCTCGTCCAGAGTTGCCCCCCTCCCCCCTTTGAGAAGCTGGGGGTGAGCCGCCATCTTGAACCGCTGTAATCCGTGGGCTGTGGGTTAGACCCACAGTGCCCCTGAGAGAGGGAGTTCCAGGATTCTGACCCAGAGACACCAAAGAAATGGCCGATATATTTCCAAGTCGGGATGGGGAGAGGTGGGAACTTGCGGAGGGAGGGGGGTGGTGTTCCCATGTATCTGCTGCCCCTTGTCCTTCTAAGATGGTGGTGGGTTTGGAAGGTGCTGCCTGAGGAGCCTCGGGGAGTTGCTGCAGTGCGTCCTGTAGAGGGGACACACTGCTGCTACTGAGCATCGGGGGGGGGGGGGTGGGCGGGGGGGGGGGTGGGAGGGAGGGGGTGTAGGGCCAATCGAGCGGGGGCTGCTTTGTCCCTGGATGGTGTCGAGCTTCTTGAGTGTTGTTGGAGCTGCCCCCATCCAGGGGCAAGTGAGGAGTATTCCCTCACCCTCCTGACTTGTGCCCTGTCGATAGTGGGATAGGCTTTGGTGGAGGCAGGGAGTGAGTTACTCACTGCAGGATTCCCAGCCTCTGACCTGCTCTTGTAGCTGCTATGTTTATGTGGTGAGTCTGGTTGAGCCTCTGGTCAATGATAACCCCCAGGATGTTGACAGTGGGGGATTCCATTGAATGTCTGGGAATGATGGTTAGATTCAGTGATGGTAACACCATTGAATGTCACGGGGGCGATGGTTAGATTCAGTGATGGTAACACCATTGAATGTCAAGGGGGTGATGGTTAGATTCAGTGATGGTAACACCATTGAATGTCAAGGGGATGATGGTTAGATTCAGTGATGGTAACACCATTGAATGTCACGGGGGCGATGGTTAGATTCAGTGATGGTAACACCATTGAATGTCAAGGGGGTGATGGTTAGATTCAGTGATGGTAACACCATTGAATGTCAAGGGGATGATGGTTAGATTCAGTGATGGTAACACCATTGAATGTCACGGGGGCGATGGTTAGATTCAGTGATGGTAACACCATTGAATGTCAAGGATTCGGGATTGGGATAGAGTTAGGGTTCGCGATTTGGTTAATTAGGGTTCGGGATTGGGTTAGAGTTAGGGTTCGGAATTGGGTTAGTCAGGTTTCGGGATTGGGTTAGAGTTAGCATTTGGGATTGGGATAGAGTTAGATTTCGGGATTGGGATAGAATTAGGGTTTAAGATTGGGTTCGAGTTAGGATTCAGGATGAAATTGAGTTATATTTCGGCATTGGGATACAGCTAGGGCTTGGGATTGGGATGTAGTTAGAGTTTGGGATAGAGTTAGGATTATGGATAGGGATACAATTAAGGAAATATCCCGAATTTAAACCCCATAGTTATTTTGTCTCTCCAACAGTCATTAAGTTGTACAGCATGGAAGCAGACCCTTCGGCCCAACCGGTCCATGCTGGACCGTAATCCCAAACTAAACTAAACTTGGCAAAAACAAAGACACCATTTTGAATGAAGTGCTAAGGACGCCATAGTGCACTGGGGCTCTGACCTGTTGTCGGAACAATATGGCGGAGTGGGGCCAAACTGGATTGCTGTTCAGGCGAGCTAGCAGCGACTCAATGGGTCGAATGGCCCCCATCATAATCCCGGTAGCACTATTTTAGGTCACATGTTAAAGTGCGAATTCCCTTTCTCGGAAGACGGCAGAGGTTCGGGTGGAGTGTTTCGGGAAAGGGGGTGGTGCCCCATCTTTCAATCGATTGATGTCACTGTCTCCCCCAAGCCCCCCAACAACCCAGGGCCCTATCTGCAAGGTGGTTTCCTCAACGCTCTCCCGGAATTTCCAGCACCCCCCCACCCCCCGCTCCCCTTAAAAGCCGGCAATCGCCTACTCGGTTGGCATCAGGGTAGGAAAATCCAACCCTGCCAACGTAGAGAGGCATTCAGTACCACCCATTGCCCCTGAGTGACCACCTTCCTGTGTTGAAGGCTTGGCGTTAATTCACTGTGAGACTCCCCTTAAAAACCACACAGTCTCTGTCTCTGTCTCTCTCTCTCTCTCTCACTCTCCCCCTCCACTCCCTCCTCCCCCTCCCTCCTCCCTCTCCCTCTCCCTCTCTGTCTGTCTGTCTGTCTCTCTCTCTCTCTCTCTCTCTGTCTCTCTCCCTCTCTCTCTTTCTCTCTCCCTCTCCCTCTCCCTCACTGTCTGTCTGTCTGTCTGTCTCTCTCTGTCTCTTTCCCTCTCCCTCTCTGTCTGTCTGTCTGTCTCTGTCTCTCTCCCTCTCTCTCTTTCTCTCTCCCTCTCCCTCTCCCTCACTGTCTGTCTGTCTGTCTGTCTCTCTCTGTCTCTTTCCCTCTCCCTCTCTGTCTGTCTCTCTCTCTCTGTCTCTCTCCCTCTTTCTCTTTCTCTCTTTGTCTCTCTCCCTCTCTCTCTTTCTCTCTCTCCCTCTCCCTCTCTGTCTGTCTGTCTGTCTGTCTCTGTCTCTCTCCCTCTGTCTCTCTCCCTCTCCCTCTCTGTCTGTCTGTCTGTCTCTCTCTCTGTCTCTCTCCCTCTTTCTCTTTCTCTCTCTGTCTCTCTCCCTTTCTCTCTTTCTCTCTCTCCCTTTCCCTCTCTGTCTGTCTGTTTGTCTCTCTCTCTCTCTCTCTCTCTGTTTCTCTCTCTCCCTCTCTCCCTTTCCCTCTCTATTTGTCTGCCTTTCTCTCTCTCTCTTTCTCTCTCCCTCTCCCTCTCTGTCTGTCTGTTTGTCTCTCTCTCTCTCTGTTTCTCTCTCTCCCTCTCTCCCTTTCCCTCTCTATCTGTCTGCCTTTCTCTCTCTCTCTCTCTCTCTCTCTCTGCTGGAAATCGAGAGTTTAAGGGCGATTGGAAGTTTAATTGCTGCTGGTGCAGATTGGCAGAGACAGTTCTTGGCTCCAAGTCAAAAGAATGGAGCCGTGTCGCATTCTGCACCTGATGTCTGCTGGGTTGTGTTCACTTTCCCCCCCTCTCTCTCTCGATCGCGCGTGCAGTGTTCCATCACGATGTACCTCGTGCCCCCGCAAAGTCATCACACCGCCCCGGTAGGCATCCTGAGTGGCGCAGCACCAATCCCGGTGCCAATCTCGTCTCTCCACCTGCTCCTTCCCGTTCCCTCATAAACCCTCCCATCCCCACCTCCGTTCCCAGCCCCACTCCACTCCAGCATTCCCTCTTCGCTCCATGTCCATATCTCGCTCCCAATGCGCCCCCCCCATTCCCTTTCCTCCCAGTCCCAGCTGAACTCACCCTAGTCACTCTGTATCTGTAGTTCCTGGCCCCACCTCCCATTCCTGCTTCAATCCCCCCATTCCCTGCTTCAACCCATATCCATGTCCCCGACTCCCCTCATTCCCGACCAACCCATTCCTGCTTTACCCTCCCAATCCCAGCCTCACTCTTCTATTCCCCACTTCACCCGGTATCCAACTCTCCACTCTCCACGCCAAATCCCAACTGTAACCCAAGCTCAAATCCCAACTGTAATCCGATCCCAAATCCTAACTGTAATCCAAACCCAAACCCTAAATCTAACCCAATCCCAAAACCTAACTCAATCCTGATCCCAAACCATAACTCTCTCCAAAACCTGAACTTTAGCTCTATTTCAATCCCGAATACAAATCTAACCCAATTCCGAACCTTAGGCCTATCCCACTCCTGAACCGTAACTATATCAATTCTGATTTCTAACTCTATCCCCAATCTGAACCCTAACTCTATCCCAATCCAAACCACTAACTCCAGCCCAATCCAAACCACTAACTCTATCCCAATCCAGATCACTAACTCTATCCCAATCCTGAACCCTAATTCTATCCCACTGCAGAACCCTAACTCTATTCCAATTCTTAACCCTAAATCTATCCCAGTTCTTAACCCAAACGCTATCCCAAGGCCGAACCCTAACTCTATACCAATGCTGAACCCTAACTCTATCTCAATCCTTAACTCTAACTCTATCGCAATCCAGAACCCTGACTCTATCCCAATCCTTAACCCTAACTCTATCCCAATGCTAAACCCTGACTCTATCCCAATCCAGAACCCTAACTCTATCCCAATGCTAAACCCTAACTCTATCCCAATCCTTAACCTTAACTCTATCCCAATGCTGAACCCTGACTCTATCCCAGTCCAGAACCCTAACTCTATCCCAATTCCCAACCCTAACTCTATCCCAATCTAGAACACTAACTCTGTCCCAATCATAATCCTAACTCTATCCCAATCTGTAATCCCGACTGTGACCCTCCTCCTTGCCCTCTTTCTTGGCAAACACCACAAACCTATTGTCTGAGGGTTTCCCCCGAATGGTCTCTTTCCTTCCGACTGGAAGCTGGCTGGGGATAGAAAGGAGGGAGAGGGGCTTAAAGTCCAACCGAATTGTCCAGCTCAACCTCAAACTCACCGACATCACTTCCCCAGGACTGGCAAGGTTGGAACTGATAGGGTAAGCCTCTCTCCTGTTTATGAAGGCGTACCCCATTCCTGGGCCATCCTCCCGGATGGATCCCAACTTCCTATCTGGACTGGACAAGACCACATGACTCCATGGACTAATCAGGGAGGGGAAAAAGGGCAGGCAGGTTGAACATGACGAGGTGGGCTGTGATTTCATCGAATGGGGGAGCAGACTCGATGGGGCTGAATGGCCTACTCCTGGTTGTGATATGCCTCTTCAGAACCTGGCCAAATATACACTGGCACAACCTCCTCAACGCAGAGACCCTATCGCTCACGTAGAACCTACTCCTCAGATGCTGCTTGCCTTGCTGTGCTTTTCCAGCACCACTCTAATCTGCTTTAAGCGTTAGGCAGACAGAACTCTTTCCCCCACTCAGAGTTTAACGGGATAGGATAATGCAGGGTGCGTTCACTGTCCACAATCAGACAGGTGCCCCCCCCCACCAACCTCCCCCCCCACCGATTGACTGAATTGCAGCGTGTGGAGGTAGGCAGATGGTTCTGGAGCCCTTGAGTTCCATCAGCCGTAACTCCCTCGTGCCCGCTCTCAGGCAGGACCGGAAACGCCGGGAGAATCCAGGAATAACCCGGAAGGCGGCCGGAATGTGGAATGACTTCCTCATCCGCCCGGGCAGTGGACAGCAAGATCCCAACGTTGGTTGCCATCTGGAGCGTCGGAGGTTGAGGGGTGACCTCATAGAGGTTTATAAAATCATGAGGGGCATGGATAGGGTAAATAGACAAAGTCTTTTCCCTGGGGTGGGGGAGTCCAGAACTAGAGGGGCATAGGTTTAGGGTGAGATGGGAAAGATTTAAAAGGGACCTAAAGGGGCAACTTTTTCACCCAGAGGGTGGTACGTGTGTGGAATGAGCTGCCAGAGGAAGTGGTGGAGGCTGGTACAATGACAACATTTAAGAGGCATTTGGATGGGGACATGAATAGGAAGGGTTTAGAGTGATATGGGCCAAATGCTGGCAAATGGGACCAGACTAGGTTGGCATATCTAGGTTGGCATGGACGGGTTGGACCGAAGGGTCTGTTTCTCTGCTGTATATCTCTATGACTCCAAATGGGGCTGGTTTAGTTCAGGATTTCTGAACAGCATTGACGAGTTGGACCGAAGGGTCTGTTTCTGTGCTGAACAACGCGATGAGTCTATGACTCGAAACGGGACGCGATTAATTTCGGATATCTGGTTGGCACGGATGAGTTGGACCGAAGGGTCTGTTTCCATCTCTATGATAGGGGCGACCCACTCATTCCAGGTACAGGTAGCTCCTCTATAACCCTGCGTGGCAGAAACATTGCGCTTTCCAAACAGCGCTTTGCGTTCTGGCGATATATTGACGCCACAGCCAGTGCATGTTTTAAAACAGTTCGCCCATTGCGCGGCGGCAAATTTGTGTGGCGGAACGACCTGATTTAGCCTCGTAAAGTTGTTTCCTCTGGATTCCTTCCAACACATTAACGTCCTTCTGTAAGTATGGTGTGCGTCGGATTATCTCAGTGAGTGCTGATAAGTTGTTAAATGAACCAGGCTCCGTGCTCCACATAGCTTCCCCCTAATATGTCAGTACGCCATCCCCAAAAAACCAGCAGGACCAGATGACATTACAGTGTGGCCACAGCAGAATGACAATGTGGCGCCTGACCTCGAACAGCTTTAAGCCAATCAGCCAGGCAGCTTTCCAAATTGGATGCAAAATAACGTCTCCATGCCGACCACTGGCTGTTGTCCATGTTGGACACGATCCTCAGACAGTACAGCTTTAGTTTAGCTCCCTCCTGGCCTGAACACTCTTACCTTTGGGATACTGTCCCCAGGATAGTGCATTGACTAAAGGAGTTGGGACATCACACGGCTGAACAGGACGTAGGTCAGGCAGCAGCCGAGGAGCAGGAGAATCGATGTGGCCAGCATAAGCCCTTCGTCAAGATTAAGAGTTTGTGTCCGATATGTCGATTCTCCTGCTCCTCGGATGCTGCCTGACCAGCTGCGCTTTTCCAGCACCACACTCTCGGCTCTGATCTCCAGCTTCTGCAGGCCCCACTTTCTCCCAGGACATTGGTTAGGTCGCTTTTGGAATTCTGTGTGCAGATCCGGTCTCCCAGCTCCAAGGATGTTGTGAAAGGGTTCAGAAAAGGTTAGGGCTAGGGTTAGAGGTCAGTGTTTGGTGTAAGGTTAGGATTAAGGGGTAGGATTAGGTTAAGGGGTTAGTATTAGAATTAAGCTGAGGTTTAAGGTTAGAGTTAAAGTTATAGGTTAGGGTTATGTTTGGAATTGGTCAGATGGGCTAAATTTTGGGTTGAGGAGTAAGATTAAGGGTAGATTTGGGATTGGGGTTAGGACTAGGTTCAAAGTGAGGATAAGGGTTAGCGGTTAGTGTTAGGTTTAAGATTAGGTGTTAGGGTTAGCATGGCCAATCCACCCTAACCTGCACGTCCCTGGGCACTATGGGACAATTTAGCACGGCCAGTCCCACCCTAACCTGCACATCCCTGGACACTATGGGACAATTTAGCATGGCCAATCCACCCTAACCTGCACATCCCTGGGCACTATGGGACAATTTAGCACGGCCAATCCACCCTAACCTGCACATCCCTGGGCACTATGGGACAATTTAGCACGGCCAATCCACCCTAACCTGCACATCCCTGGACACTATGGGACAATTTAGCACGGCCAATTCACCCTAACCTGCACATCCCTGGGCACTATGGGACAATTTAGCACGGCCAATCCACCCTAACCTGCACATCCCTAGACACTATAGGACAATTTAGCACGGCCAATCCACCCTAACCTGCACATCCCTGGGCACTATGGGACAATTTAGCACGGCCAATCCACCCTAACCTGCACATCCCTGGGCACTATAGGACAATTTAGCACGGCCAATCCACCCTAACCTGCACATCCCTGGGCACTATGGGACAATTTAGCACGGCAAATCCACCCTAACCTGCACATCTATGGACTGTGGGAGCACCCGGAGGAAACCCCACACAGACAATGTGCAAACTCCACACAGATCGTTACCTGAGGTTGGAATCGAACCTGGGTCCCTGGCGCTGTGAGGCAGCGGTGCTAACCACTGAGACACCTTGCCGCCCCAAAACGTTACCTGGACAAAAGCTAGTGCTTGAAACGTTGACTCTTCTGCCCCTCAGATGCTGCCTGACTGGCCGAGCTTTTCCAGCACCGCTCATCTTGACTTTGATCTCCAGCACCTGCGGTCCTCGCTTTCTCCTCTCTGAATTAACAGTTCGACAATAAGGCCATTCCCCCTTCCCTCCCTTCACGCACTCCGGGCGTAGGTCACATCCAGACAGATGTGCAGTCTGCCACGCCTTTCTCACACACCTGCAGCACAGTCGGTGCGCAGTTGGCGACGATGGTGGACTGTCACTTTAAGAGCGCCAATGGCCGTTGCCAAGATAGTGCTGCTGCACGCCATTTTGGGGCAGTCCACACTCTCCGCCCACAAGGCAAACACCTCCTCCCGCTATTCAGCACTTGGATCTATCTCTCGGGGCAGTGAGAAAGGGGATAGGATCGTGGACGGGAACTCGCAGTCGGTTTAGGGATCGGCTTAGAGTCAGAAATCGCAAGCCCACTGCGACAGTCAATTATCACTCACTTTCCCGAAGCACGCGCTTTTGTACAAGTCGCTTTCATTTATTATCGTCACGTGTACAGGTCGTTCTGCTACAGCGCGCGGTTGACGAATTGGGTGCACCGTTTCTATGTCGCAAAGTTTTATAATGTGTGCTGGCTGTAACACTATTACGTTGCTAATGCTCTAAGTGCTGTTTCTAACACACAATTTTTCTATAACGCGGGGTTGCACACAGATGAACCGAGATACGTCCTGTACCGAGACACGGTGAAAAGTGTTGTTTTGTGTGCTAACCAGGCAAATCCTGCATTACATACGTGCACCGGGGTAATGGAACAGAATGCAGAATACAGTGTTACAGCTACAGAGAAGGTGCAGAGAGAGAACAACGCTAATATGTGAGAGGGCCAGTTCGCGAGACTGATAACAGCGGGGAAGAAGCTGTTCTTGAATCTGTCGGTCCGTGTGTTTGAGCTTTTGTCCCTCCTGCCTGAGGGAAGAGGGTGGGAGAGATTCTAACCGGGGTGGGAGGGGTCTCTGATGATGTCGGCTGCCTTCCCGAGGCAGTGGGGAGTGTAGATGGGGTCGGTGGATGGAAGGTTGGGTTGGTGTGAGGGACTGGGCTGTGTTCACAGCTCCCTGGAGTGTCTCACGGTCCTGGGCAGGGCAGTTACCGGGATGCATCCAGATAGGATGCTGTCGATGGTGCATCTGTCAACGTTGATAAGAGTCCTTGTGCATGTGCTGAATTTCCGTAGCCTCCTGAGGACGTCGCGATGTTGCTGCACTTCCTTGACCATTGCGTTGACGTGGGTGGGCCAGGAGAGGTTGTCGGGGATTATCACTCCCAGGGACTTGACGCTCTTGCCCACCTTCACCTCAGTTCCATCGATGTAGGCAGGGAGGTCCCCTTCCTCTCGGCTTCCTGATGTCAAAGGCCAGCTTCATCAGTTTGCTCCCTCTAACTATCACCTTGAAGCTGAGTAAACCGTTAAACATTGTATTACCCGGTACCGAGGGGACCAGGAGTGTAATGGTTGATCAAATAGTCTGGATAATGAACAGAAATCAACGTAAAAACACACACTGAGCAATGCAGGGGGTGTTCACACATCACTGTCATATTTTATTTACAGCATAAACCCTTCCTATTCCTGTCCCCATCCAGATGCCTCTTAAATGTTGTCATTGTACCAGCCTCCACCACTTCCTTTGGCAGCTCATTCCATACACGCACCACCCTCTGGGTGAAAAAGTTGCCCCTCAGGTCTCTTTTATATCTTTCCCCTCTCACCCTAAACCTATGCCCCTCTAGTTCTGGACTCCCCCACCCCAGGGAAAAGACTTTGTCTATTTACCCTATCCATGCCCCCTCGTGATTTTACAAACCTCTATAAGGTCACCCCTCAGCCTCTGACGCTCCAGGGAAAACAGCCCCAGCCTGTTCAGCCTCTCCCTGTAGCTCAAATAAGCTTTGGAACGAGTTGCCAGAGGAAGTGGTGGAGGCTGGTACAATGACAACATTTAAAAGGCATCTGGATGGGGACAGGAATAGGAAGGGTTTGGAGGGATATGGGCCAAGTGCTGGCAAATGGGACTAGATTAGGTTAGGATATTGCCGGGGGGGGAGGTACAGTGGCTCAGTGGTTAGCACTGCTGCCTCACAGTGCCAGGGACCCGGGTTCGATTCTAGCCTCTGGCTCGATCCCACCCTCGGGTGACTGTCTGTAGGGATTTGCACATTCTCCCCGTGTCTGCGTGAGTTTCCTCTGGGTGCTCTCACAATCCAAGGATGTGCAGTTTAGGGTGGATTGGCTGTGCTAAATTGTCCCATAGTGCCCAGGGATGAGCAGGTTAGGGTGGATTGGCCGTGCTAAATTGTCCCATAGTGCCCAGGGATGTGCAGGTTAGGGTGGATTGGCCGTGCTAAATTGTCCCATAGTGCCCAGGGATGAGCAGGTTAGGGTGGATTGGCCGTGCTACATTGCCCCATAGTGTGCAGTTTAGGGAGGATTGGTCAGGGGTAAATGTAGAGTAATAGGGGTAGGGAAATGGGCCTGGGTGGGATACCCTTTGGAGGGTCGGTGTGGACTTGTTTGGCCGAAGGGTCTGTTTCCAAACTGTGGGGATTCTACGATTTCTGGTCGGCATGGACAGGTTGGACCGAAGGGTCTGCTTCCTTGCTGTACATCTCTATGACTCTATAATAGTGGGATGGAAAATAGTACAGCAAAATGTGCGTTACGTGTGGTACGCAATCTTGACCGGTTTATTGAGATTGCCGGTCCATGAGTCTGTGAGAGAAAAAAGCGACAAATTAAGATTGCACCTCTGCGGTTTCAGCTCCCGGGGCCCAAGGAGCTGAGAGCAGTTTTGAAGAGGCGTCGCTGGCATACAGGAGCTGCTTTTGAGGCGTTGTTTCGGTGAAAACACCAGCCGTTGTTCCGAGAAGCTGCAACATGAGCTGTTTCTGTTCCCTCTCCCCCGCGCCAGATCTGATGAATCTTTTTCCTCTGACGTGCACTCTGTCATCACACCCAGCCGAACACCCTGTTATCATGCCTGCTGTTGGCATTGGCAAGGGCGAAAAGATGGGCAAGGTCTCATTTGCTATTAGATTCCCGACAGTGTGGAAACCGTCCCTTCGGCCCAACCAGTCCACACCGGCCCTCCCAAGGGTAACCCACCCAGACCCATCCCCTTCTGACTAACACTCCTAACCTATAGGCAAATTAGCCCGGCCAATCCACCCTAACCTGCACATCCCTGGGCACTGTGGGACAATTTACCATGGCCAATCCACCCTAACCTGCACATCCCTGGGCACTATGGGACAATTTAGTACGGCCAATCCACCCTAACCTGCACATCCCTGGGCACTATGGGACAATTTAGCACGGCCAATCCACCCTAACCTGCACATCCCTGGACACTATGGGACAATTTAGCACGGCCAATCCACCCTAACCTGCACATCCCTGTGCACTATGGGACATTTTAGCACGGCCAATCCACCCTAACCTGCACATCCCTGTGCACTATGGGACAATACAGCATAGCCAATCCACCCTAACCTGCACATCCCTGGTCACTATGGGACAATACAGCATGGCCAATCCACCCTAACCTGCACATCCCTGTGCACTATGGGACAATTTAGCACGGCCAATCCACTCTAACCTGCACATCCCTGGGCACTATGGGACAATTTAGCACGGCCAATCCACCCTAACCTGCACATCCCTGGGCACGATGGGACAATTTAGCACGGCCAATCCACCCTAACCTGCACATCCCTGGGCACTATGGGACAATTTAGCACAGCCAATCCACTCTAACCTGCACATCCCTGGGCACTATGGGACAATTTAGCACGGCCAATCCACCCTAACCTGCACATACCTGGGCACTATGGGACAATTTAGCACGGCCAATCCACCCTAACCTGCACATCCCTGTGCACTATGGGACAATACAGCAGGGCCAATCCAACCTAACCTGCACATCCCTGTGCACTATGGGACAATTTAGCACGGCCAATCCACCCTAACCTGCACATCCCTGGGCACTATGGGACAATTTAGCACAGCCAATCCACCCTAACCTGCACATCCCTGGGCACTATGGGACAATTTAGCACGGCCAATCCACCCTAACCTGCACATCCCTGGACACTATGGGACAATTTAGCACGGCCAATCCACTCTAACCTGCACATCCCTGGGCACTATGGGACAATTTAGCATGGCCAATCCACCCTAACCTGCACATCCCTGGACACTATGGGACAATTTAGCACGGCCAATCCACCCTAACCTGCACACCCCTGGGCACTATGGGACAATTTAGCACGGCCAATCCACCCTAACCTGCAATCCCTGGGCACTGTGGGACAATTTAGCACGGCCAATCCACCCTAACCTGCACATCCCTGGACACTGTGGGACAATTTAGCACGGCCAATCCACCCTAACCTGCACATTCCTGGACACTGTGGGACAATTTAGCACGGCCAATCCACCCTAACCTGCACATCCCTGGACACTGTGGGACAATTTAGCACGGCCAATCCACCCTAACCTGCACATCCCTGGGCACTGTGGGACAATTTACCATGGCCAATCCACCCTAACCTGCACATCCCTGGGCACTGTGGGACAATTTAGCACGGCCAATCCACCCTAACCTGCACATCCCTGGGCACTATGGGACAATTTAGCACGGCCAATCCACCCTAACCTGCACATCCCTGGGCACTATGGGACAATTTAGCACGGCCAATCCACCCTAACCTGCACATCCCTGGGCACTATGGGACAATTTAGCACGGCCAATCCACCCTAACCTGCACATCCCTGGACACTATGGGACAATTTAGCGTGGCCAATCCACCCTAACCTGCACATCCCTGGGCACTATGGGACAATTTAGCACGGCCAATCCACCCTCACCTGCACATCCCTGGGCACTATGGGACAATTTAGCATGGCCAATCCACCCTAACCTGCACATCTTTGGATTGTGGGAGGAAACCAGAGCACCCGAAGGAAACCCCACACAGATACGGGGAGAATGTGTAAACTCCACACAGACAGTCACCCGAGGGTGGAATCGAACCTGGGACCCTGGTGCTGTGAGGCAGCAGCGCTAACCACTGAACCATCGTGGCGCCCCCAATTTGGGGAAAGCTTTTCAAAAATCACGCTGGTGTTGGACTGGGGTGGCCAAAGTTAAAAATCACACCACACCGGGTTATTTTCCGACTGGTGTATTAGGTACCCAGCTCCCTGACGCAGGAGCGGGGGGCGCTCCGAAAGCTAGTGCTTCCAAATAAACCTGTTGGACGAGAACCGGGTGTTGAGTGATTTATAACTTTGAGGAGAAAGTGAGGACTGCAGATGCTGGAGATCAGAGCTGAAATTGTGTTGCTGGAAAAGCGCAGCAGGTCATGCAGCATCCAAGGAGCAGGAGAATCGACGTTTCGGGCATAAGCCCTTCCTCAGGAATGATTTATAACTTTGTCCACCCCAAGTCCAACACCACACGATGGCGATTGGAGAGCACGGGGGAAATGTTCCAATAGAAATTACTCTGCAGCTCAATTCCCTTTTCCATGACCCCTCCCTGTAGCTCATACCCTCCAACCCTGGCAACATCCTTGTGAACCTCTCCTCACCCTTCCAATGTTAACAATCTCTTTCCCACTCCTTGGATGCTGCCTGACCTGCTGCGCTTTTCCAGCAACACATTTTTCAATCTCTTTCCCGTAGAGAGAGAGAGGGGTGCAAGAGGAGATTTACCAGGATGTCTCTGGCTCTTTAATGGGAAAGGTCACAAGATGAGCTTGACCAGTCCGGATTTTAGGAACTGTTTTCCTGGGAAGGGCTGTCCCAGTTGTCATTGTGGAGCTGTACTGGTCTGTTTGCACAGTAGAGAGAGATGTACAGCACAGAAACAGACCCTTCGGTCCAACCCGTCCATTCCGACCAGATATCCCAATCCAATCTAGTCCCACCTGCCAGCGCCCGGCCCATATCCCTCCAAACCCTTGCTATTCATATACCTATCCAAATGCCCCTTAAATGTTGTCATTGTATCAGCCTCCACCACTTCCTCTGGCAGCTCATTCCATACACGTACCACCCTCTGGGTGAAAAAGTTGCCCCTTGGGTCCCTTTTAAATCTTCTTCCCCTCTCACCTTAAACCTATGCCCCTCTAATTCTGCACTCCCCCACTGTAGAAAAGAGATCTTATCTATCGCTGCCCCTTCATGTTTTGTTATCTTCATTCATGGGATGAGGGGGTCACTGGTTGGGTCCAGCATTTATTGCCCTGAGGGGGCTGTTAAGAATCAACCATCTCGCTGTGGGTCTGGAGTCACGGGTAGGCCCAGACTGGGTAAGGACGGCAGTTTCCTTCCCTAAAGCGGCATTATTGACCCAGTTGAGTTTTTCCCAACAATTGACACACATTCACTAGTCCCTTGATTCCAGATTTTCATCGAATTCAAATTCCACTATCTATTTGAACCCCGATCCCCAGAGTATTAGTGGAGTTTCTGGATTTAACAGTCCAGTGATAATACCAATGGGCCATTATCTTCCTGCTTATCTGCTTATAAACCTCGATAAGTTCACCCCTCAGCCTCCAACGCTCGAGGGAAAACAGCCCCAGCCTGTCCAGCCTCTCCCTGTAGCTCAAACCCTCCAACCCTGACAACATCCTTGTCAATCCTTGCTGCAACCTTTCAGGGTTAATACTATATTTCCCGTAGAGAGGGTACAAGAGGAGACTTACCAGGATTTCTCCAAGCTCTTTAATCAGAGATGTTACGAAGTAAGCTCTGCCAATCAGGATGTTAGGAACTGTTTTTCCTGGGAAGGGCTGTCTCAGTTGTCATTGTGGAGCTGAATGGTCATAGAGTCATAGAGATGTACAGCATGGAAACAGGCCCTTCGGTCCAACCCGTCCATGCTGACCAGATATCCCAACCCAATCTAGTCCCACCTGCCAGCACTCGGCCCATATCCCTCCAAACCCTTCCTATTCATATACCCATCCAAATGCCTCTGAAATGTTGCAATTGTACCAGCCTCCACCACTTCCTCTGGCAGCTCATTCCATACACGTACCACCCTCTGTGTGAAAACGTTGCCCCTTAGGTCTCTTTTATATAATTCCCCTCTCATCCTAAACCTGTGCCCTCTAGTTCTGCTCAATCTTATTCCTAATCTCACAGGCCCCTTCTGAGTACAGGTCAAGTTGGGGTTGTACAGGACATTGGTGAGGCCTCGTCTGGATCACTGTGTCCGGTTCTGGCTGCCCTGTTACAGGAAGGAGATTATTAAACTGGAGAGGGGTCAGGAGAGATTTACCAGGATGTTGCCTGGAATGGAGGGTCTGGGTTATAAGGAGAGGCTGAATAGTCTGGGACATTTTTCACTGGAATGTGGGAGGCTAAGGGGTGACCTTGTAGAGGTTTAGAAAATCATGAGGGGCACGGATAAGGTGAATGGCTTTTCCTTTGGGTAGGGGGGGGGGGGGGCTTCAAGACAAGGGGGCCATTTTTAGGGTGAGAGGAGAAAGATTTCAAAAAAGGACACGAGGGACAGTGTTTTACACAGAGGGTGGTCCGTGTGTGGAACGAACGTCCAGAGGAAGTGGTGGATTGTGGGTACAGTTACAACATTTGAAAGACATTTGGCTAAGGACATGAATAGGAAAGGGTTTGGAGGGATATGGGCCAGGAGCAGGCAGGTGGGATGAGATGAGTTTGGGGATTATGGGCCAGCACGGACCGGTTGGGCCAAAGGGTCTGTTTCTGTGCTGTCTGGCTCTGTGATTCGGATCTGATGCGTCCCAGTGTAGTGGATGCACCACAGAAATTCACCAAAGATCCTCAGACTGCACCTTCCAAACCCACCTCCGTCTTAGTTTCAACACACATTCCACAGAATAAAACAGACGCTCTGTCTTATTAAAGTCATCCTGCTTTTCCTAGACAGAATAATTCACCTGTTCCCATCCTACAGCCCAAGGCAAGGATCATGGCCTCTCTCCAGCTCTCTGTCTAATTAACCAACGCACAGAAATCTTCTGCCTGGCTAACTAAAGTATAAAAAAAAACGTGTCTGCAGATCTTTCTGTTCGACAGGCCCGGCTGCAATGCCTGTATTTTCTCTCTCTCTTTTTGTTTTACTGGGATGTCCCTGACCCTCTTGAGAAGGTTGGGGGGGGGGGGGTGAGCGGCCATCTTGAACCGCTGCAGTCCGTGTGCTGTGGGTTAGACCCACAATGCCCCTGGGGGAGGGAGCACCAGGATTCTGATCCAAGGAACGGCCAATATCTTCCCAAGTCGGGACGGGGAGCGGTGGGAACTTGCAGGGGGGTGGTGTTCCAATGTATCTGGTGCCCCTTGGAAGTGGCCATGGGTTTGGAAGGTGCTGCCTGAGGAGCCTCGGGGAGTTGCTGCAGTGTGTCTTGTAGATGGTACACACTGCTGCTACTGAGCGTCGGGGGGGTGGAGGGAGGGGGTGTGCGGCCAATCGAGCGGGGGCTGCTTTGTCCCTGGATGGTGTCGAGCTTCTCGAGTGTTGTTGGAGCTGCCCCCCCCCCATCCAGGGGCAAGTGGGGAGTATTCCCTCACTCTCCTAACTTGTGCCTTATCGACGGTGGGACAGGCTTTAGGGGGAGATAAATGATGAGGTTTTTGAGGGAGGGCTGTGTCATGCAGATGGTCACCCTGTCCCTTATGTGCCTGCCCACGTCCCCAGTGGATAGTGGTTAGCGTCAGGGATCCGGGTTCGATCCCACCCTTGGGTGACTGTCTGGGTGGAGTTTGCACATTCTCCCCCCCCCCCGGTGTCTGAATGGGGTTTCCTCCGGTTTCCTCCCACAGTCCAAAGGTGTGCAGGTTAGGGTGGATTGGCTGTGCTAAATTGTCCCATAGTGCCCAGGGATGTGCAGGTTAGGGTGGATTGGCTGTGCTAAATTGTCCCATAGTGCCCAGGGATGTGCAGGTTAGGGTGGATTGGCTGTGCTAAATTGTCCCATAGTGCCCAGGGATATGCAGGTTAGGGTGGATTGGCTGTGCTAAATTGTCCCATAGTGCCCAGGGATGTGCAGGTTAGGGTGGATTGGCCGTGTTAAAGTGTCCCATAGTGCCCAGGGATGTGCAGGTTAGGGTGGATTGGCCGTGCTAAATTGTCCCATAGTGCCCAGGGATGTGCAGGTTAGGGTGGATTGGCCGTGTTAAAGTGTCCCATAGTGCCCAGGGATGTGCAGGTTAGGGTGGATTGGCCGTGCTAAATTGTCCCATAGTGCCCAGGGATGTGCAGGTTAGGGTGGATTGGCCGTGTTAAAGTGTCCCATAGTGCCCAGGGATGTGCAGGTTAGGGTGGATTGGCCGTGCTAAATTGTCCCATAGTGCCCAGGGATGTGCAGGTTAGGGTGGATTGGCCGTGTTAAAGTGTCCCATAGTGCCCAGGGATGTGCAGGTTAGGGTGGATTGGCCGTGCTAAATTGTCCCATAGTGCCCAGGGATGTGCAGGTTAGGGTGGATTGGCCGTGCTAAATTGTCCCATAGTGCCCAGGGATGTGCAGGTTAGGGTGGATTGGCCATGGTAAATTGTCCCATAGTGCCCAGGGATGTGCAGGTTAGGGTGGATTGGCCGTCCTGAACTGTCCTGTAGTGCCCAGGGATGTGCAGGTCAGGGTGGATATCTCTCGATGTCCTTGCCCAGTTTGGGCCTACACTGGACCCCTCCCGCATTGTCAGTATTTTGAGCGTTAACGGCCAACTCTGACGAAGGGTAGACTCAGTCCAAGGGGGGTCAACTTTATCAAGGGTACCCACAATCCCCCTCCGCCCTGCCACCCAACCCCGCCCCCCCCCTTCTTAAAGAACAATGAATAGAGTGAGGTGGAAGGGTAAGGGACTGGTTGTGTGTGGAGCGAAGCCAGACTCTG
Source organism: Chiloscyllium punctatum (assembly GCF_047496795.1). Lineage (NCBI taxonomy): Eukaryota > Metazoa > Chordata > Chondrichthyes > Orectolobiformes > Hemiscylliidae > Chiloscyllium > Chiloscyllium punctatum. The sequence continues at coordinate 70,594,519 of NC_092769.1, forward strand.
TTAGCTTAACCTTGGAGTTGGGAAAGGAATAGTGAGGAATTGAGCTCCAGCGTTCACCTTCAAGTTAATGAGAAGGCTGGAACCTGACAAGAGCCTAAGAAAGGGAGCACCATTGCGGCCTTTTTATCTCACAGTCGACGAATAGTTTTGTTGCGATAATTGTTCCAGGTTGGGGGGTGTTATCGTTTCAAATCCGTCTTTTCTGTAATAAAGCAGCAGCAAATGGCCAGTGGGAACAGCTTCTAACCTCACGTAACATAGAGTCATAGAGATGTACAGCACGGAAACAGACCCTTCGGCCCAACCCGTCCATGCCGACCGGATATCCCAACCCAATCTAGTCCCACCTGCCAGCAGCCGGCCCATATCCCTCCAAACCCTTCCTATTCATGTCCCCATCCAACTGCCCCTTAAATGTTGTCATCATACCAGCCTCCACCACTTTCTCTGGCAGCTCAGTCCAGGCACAGCACTGTCTGAGGGTCAGTACTGAGGGAGTGCCGCACTGTCAGAGGGTCAGTACTGAGGGAGTGCCGCACTGTCTGAGGGTCAGTACTGAGGGAGTGCCGCACTGTCTGAGGGTCAGTACTGAGGGAGCGCCGCACTGTCAGAGGGTCAGTACTGAGGGAGTGCCGCACTGTCTGAGGGTCAGTACTGAGGGAGCGCCGCACTGTCAGAGGGTCAGTACTGAGGGAGTGCCGCACTGTCGGAGGGTCAGTACTGAGGGAGTGCCGCACTGTCGGAGGGTCAGTACTGAGGAAGTGCCGCACTGTCGGACGGTCAGTACTGAGGGAGCGCCGCACTGTCGGAGGGTCAGTACTGAGGGAGCGCTGCACTGTCGGAGGGTCAGTACTGAGGGAGTGCTGCACTGTCGGAGGGTCAGTACTGAGGGAGTGCTGCACTGTCGGAGGGTCAGTACTGAGGGAGTGCTGCACTGTCGGAGGGTCAGTACTGAGGGAGTGCCGCACTGTCGGAGGGTCAGTACTGAGGGAGTGCTGCACTGTCGGAGGGTCAGTGCTGAGGGAGTGCTGCACTGTCGGAGGGTCAGTGCTGAGGGAGTGCTGCACTGTCGGAGGGTCAGTGCTGAGGGAGTGCTGCACTGTCGGAGGGTCAGTGCTGAGGGAGTGCTGCACTGTCGGAGGGTCAGTACTGAGGGAGTGCTGCACTGTCGGAGGGTCAGTGCTGAGGGAGTGCTGCACTGTCGGAGGGTCAGTACTGAGGGAGTGCTGCACTGTCGGAGGGTCAGTGCTGAGGGAGTGCTGCAGTGTTGGAGGGTCAGTACTGAGGGAGTGACGCACTGTCGGAGGGTCAGTACTGAGGGAGTGCTGCACTGTCGGAGGGTCAGTGCTGAGGGAGTGCTGCACTGTCGGAGGGTCAGTGCTGAGGGAGTGCTGCACTGTCGGAGGGTCAGTACTGAGGGAGTGCTGCACTGTCGGAGGGTCAGTGCTGAGGGAGTGCTGCACTGTCAGAGGGTCAGTGCTGAGGGAGTGCTGCACTGTCGGAGGGTCAGTACTGAGGGAGTGCTGCACTGTCAGAGGGTCAGTACTGAGGGAGTGCGGCACTGTCAGAGGGTCAGTACTGAGGGAGTGCTGCACTGTCGGAGGGTCAGTACTGAGGGAGGGCTGCACTGTCGGAGGGTCAGTACTGAGGGAGTGCTGCAGTGTCGGAGTAGCTGCGAGACTAATTACCTTGTATTAAATTGAGGGGTAAACCCTGCACATTTTGGGATGGGGGAGTGAAAGCAGAAAGAGGGTGAACCATTCAGGGGGACAAGAGCATCTGTCAAGGAAGAAACAGATGGGACAAATCCACCCAATAACCTGAGCTTGCAATTAAATGCTGAGCAGAGGAACCTTGTCAGCTTCATGGCTTGGAGCTCTCTGAAGTAACAGTAATTGGATTGTTTTGTTTTTTAATTTGGAGTGTGTGGGAATTATTCCTTTTGCACTTGTGCGTCCGGTCGGTTAGTCACTGCACTTTGGTCAAATTTTTGCCTTTCCTGCTGAATTTAGTGATTAAAAGGTAAAGGCATAATCTGGGATGAGTAACAGGAAGCAACGAAATGTGGTAAATAGGAGCAGGAGGAGACTTCCCCCCCCCCACCCCCAACTTTCTGGCTGAAGACATTTCTCCCCATCTCAGTCCAAAACAGCCCCCCACCCTGTAATTTAGCACGGCCAATCCACCCTAACCTACACACCCCTGGGCACTATGGGACAATTTAGCACGGCCAATCCACCCTAACCTGCACATCCCTGGGCACTATGGGACAATTTAGCACGGCCAATCCACCCTAACCTGCACAGCCCTGGGCACTATGGGACAATTTAGCACGGCCAATCCACCCTAACCTGCACATCCCTGGACACTATGGGACAATTTAGCACGGCCAATCCACCCTAACCTGCACATCCCTGGACACTATGGGACAATTTAGCATGGCCAATCCACCCTAACCTGTACATCCCTGGGCACTATGGGGACAATTTAGCACGGCCAATCCACCCTAACCTGCACATCCCTGCGCACTATGGGGACAATTTAGCCTGGCCAACCCACCCTAACCTGCACATCCCTGGGCACTATGGGACAATTTAGCACGGCCAATCCACCCTAACCTGCACATCCCTGGGCACTATGGGACAATTTAGCACGGCCAATCCACCCTAACCTGCACATCCCTGGACACTATGTGACAATTTAGCACGGCCAATCCACCCTAACCTGCACATCCCTGAGCACTATGAGACAATTTAGCACGGCCAATCCACCCTAACCTGCACATCCCTGGGCACTATGGGACAATTTAGCACGGCCAATCCACCCTAACCTGCACATCCCTGGACACTATGGGACAATTTAGCACGGCCAATCCACCCTAACCTGCACATCCCTGGAGACTATGGGGCAATTTAGCACGGCCAATCCCACCCTAACCTGCACATCCCTGGGCACTATGGGACAATTTAGCATGGCCAATCCACCCTAACCTGCACATCCCTGGGCACTATGGGACAATTTAGCACGGCCAATCCACCCTAACCTGCACATCCCTGGGCACTATGGGACAATTTAGCATGGCCAATCCCACCCTAACCTGCACATCTTTGGACTGTGGGAGGGAACCGGAGCACCCGGAGGAAACCCCACACAGACACAGGGAGAATGTGCAAACTCCACCCAGACAGTCACCCGAGGGTGGGATTGAACCCGGGTCCCTGGCGCCATGGGGCAGCAGTGCTAACCACTGAGCCACTGTCTCATTGAACAAACTCTGGATTCATTTGGGGAAGAATCATAGCTTTGCCCCTGGCTTCAACTCGAGTATCTGAGCTCCCGCTGTTCACCTTGAGGAATGATCTGGAGACGTTTAGGAAGACCTGTGAATGAGGAGCAGGAAGAGGCTCGGAACCTGCCTCTGCCTCTCCCTCACCTTTCTTCAAGCGGCCCTGTCGAACATCCGCCTACGATCACGCTTTTAGTCCGGGGGTGGGGGGAGGGAGCTGGCTGTATTGGTGCACAGATCATTGAAGGTGGCAGGATGAGGGAAGCGACAGAGCAGTTACTGAACTAGGCCGTGCCCTCGGCTTTGTTCATAGGGACAGAGAGAGTCCAAGAGCAGGGAGGGGGTGGGGAACTTGGACAAGGCCCGGGGTCAGGCCTCAGCTGGAGTAACGTGTCCAGTTGTGGGAGGGACATTACAGGAAAGGTGTGATAGAGAGAGAGAGAGAGAGGGAGGGAGAGAGGGAAAGAAAGAGAGGAAGAGATACAGGGAGAGAGGGAGAGAGAGAGAGAGAGGGAGGGAGAAAGGAAATGAGAGATAGATAGTGGGAGCTACAGAGAGATATATAGAGAGGGAGAGAGAGAGAGACAAAGAGAGGGTGAGAGAGGGGGAGACAGTGAGAAAGAGAGAGTGAAAAGATAGAGAGAGACATATAGATATAGAGAGAGGGAAGGGTGGTGAGAGGGAGAGAGAGAGAGGAAGGTAAAGAGAGAGTGAGAGAGATGGAGAGAGAGATATAGAGAGAGGGAGAGAGAGAGGGGGAGAGTGAGAGAGGAAGATAGAGAGAGACAAAGAGAGATAGAGAGAGACAGAGAGAGAGAGACAGAGAGAGAGAGGGAGGGAGAGAGGGAGAGAGATGGTGAGAGAGAGACAGAGAGGGACAGAGAGAGAGGGAGGAGAAAGAAAGAAAGGGACAGAGAGAGAGGGGGAGAGAGAGAGGAGGAGGAGAGAGAGAGAGACAGGGAGAGAAAGAGAGGGACAGAAAGAGAGAGAGAGGACAGAGAGAGAGAGAGAGAGAAAGGGCGAGATAGAGAGTGAAAGAGAGAGAGAGACGGAGAGAGAGAGAGAATGCAGAAGCGATTTACAAGAAGGGTTCCGGGGGATGAGAAGCTTCAGGGACGGGGATAGAGTGAAGAAGCTGGGGACCATTCCTCCTCGGAGAGGGGAAGGCCAAGAGAGGGAGAGGTTTTCAAAATCACGGAGCGGGGGTCGGGGGGGGTGGGGGGGGGGGGGGAGGGTGGATGGAGTAGATAGGGACGAGGTGTTCCCTCTGGGAAAAGAAACAGGAACGAAGGGTGGTGGGGGGGGGGGGGGGGGGGGGCATGAGTTTAAAGTGAGGGGCTAACGAAGCGAGGGTGATGTGAGGGGAACCATTTCCACCCAGCAAGTGGCGAGGGGGCGGTGGGGTACACTGCCTGGAAATGGGGGGAAGGGGAGCAGGGTGATTGGAAGCATTGAAGAGAGAGGGGGCATTGGATGGTAATGATGGGCAGGGATACGGGGGGAAATTGGGCACTCGGGGATAGAACCGGATACGGCAGGATGGGCCCAATGGCCCCCCCCCCCCCCCTCCTGCACCGTGGCGATCCGGCAGAAGCCAAAACCTGTGACAGGCTCTCCCCCTGCCAGGCTGGGCATCAAACCATTCATGACTGGCATAGCTCCACCTTTAACCGGAGTCCCAGGCGCTGTCCCAAGGCAGGGTCTTCGCCCATGGAGCCCCGTGAGAGCAGGGGATGGTGCCCGCTGTTGACCTGTTTGGCGCTAGGTGGGTGATGCCAGCCCCGTTCCTGTCCCCTCTGTCTCTCCTGCTCGCACTCCCAGACCAGAACTGTTTGTGCGCGGTTAGCACTGGGCTCTGCTCTGGGAGAGATTTCTCTCTCTCTCTCTCCCTCTCTCTCTCTCTCTCTATCTCATCCCTCTCCAGATGACAGTTATAAATCGGAGGTCCCTTGCCACTGACTCTCTCCCTGCAGGTGTCCGTCTGTCCCTGTTAAGAGAATTCCGTAATTTCTCTTCTAAAAAGAGGAAGGAGACCTTTATTAAATCCCTGCTTAACTTGCCCTAATACACTGGAAATAATCCTGTAACTAGATCTTCATGTCCAGTTCCATTTTAGTCGATTGGCCCTGTAAGGCTTTATGCATCCTTTTTGTAATAGGCCTCACAGAGTCCTTGCTGAGCAATTATCTCACCCGATTTGATCGAAACACCGCTGATCTCATGAGCCACACTCGACTTGTGAACGTTTTGTACTGCAGGGCGGTGTGGTGTGTCTTTTTGCTCCCCCCCCCCACTGTCCACCAATGGGTTTGTTGACTGAACCTGCCCATCCCGGTGTGTCAGAGTTCAGAGGTCAGACTGCAAGGAGGCGGAACGTTTCAGAGAGCACCTCTGGGACACCCGGACCAACCAACCCAACCACCCCGTGGCTCAACACTTCAACTCTCCCCCTCCCACTCCACCAAGGACATGCAGGTCTTTGGACTCCTCCATCGCCAGACCATAGCAACACGACGGCTGGAGGAAGAGCGCCTCATCTTCCGCCTAGGAACTCTCCAACCACAAGGGATGAACTCAGATTTCTCCAGTTTACTCATTTCCCCTCCCCCCACCTTGTCTCAGTCAAATCCCTCAAACTCAGCACCGCCTTCCTAACCTGCAATCTTCTTCCTGACCTCTCCGCCCCCACCCCCCCCACTCCGGCCTATTACCCTCACCTTAACCTCCTTCCACCTATTGCATTTCCAACGCCCCTCCCCCAAGTCCCTCCTCCCGACCTTTTATCTTAGCCTGCTGGACATAATTTCCAATGGCTAATCCACCCTAACCTGCACATCCCTGCGCACTATGGGACAATTTAGCATGGCCAATCCATCCTAACCTGCACATCCCTGGGCACTATGGGACAATTTAGAGTCAAAATGTGTGACAGTGGAACAGCCCAGCAGGTCAGGCAGCATCTGAGGTGCAGGAGAATCGATGTTTGTGGCATATCCCTTCTTGAAGGACTGGGGAGGGGCTAGGGGGTTGAGAGATAAATGGCAGGAGGAGGGAATTTAGGGCAATGGGATGGCGATAGATGGGTGAAGGTAGTGTTGATAGGTTAGTGGGGAGGGTGGAGCAGATATGTACAGAGGAAGATGGGACAGGTCAAGAGGGTGGATCTGAGTTGGAGGTTTGGGATTTGTTGGGAGGGTGGGGAGATCTGGAAACTGGTGAATTCAATGGGCAACTTAGCACCACCAATCCACCCTAACCTGCACATCCCTGGGCACTATGGGACAATTTAGCACGGCCAATCCACCCTAACCTGCACATCCCTGGGCTTAGCACGGCCAATCCACCCTAACCTGCACATCCCTGGGCACTATGGGACAATTTAGCACGGCTAATCCACCCTAACCTGCACATCCCTGGGCACCATGGGACAATTTAGCATGGCCAATCCACCCTAACCTGCACATCCCTGGGCACTATGGGACAATTTAGCATGGCTAATCCACCCTAACCTGCACATCCCTGGGCACCATGGGACAATTTAGCATGGCCAATCCACCCTAACCTGCACATCCCTGGGCACTATGGGACAATTTAGCACGGTCAATCCACCCTAACCTGCACATCTTTGGACTGTGGGTGGAAACCGGAGCACCCGGAGGAAACCCCACGCAGACACGGGGGGAGAACGTGCAAACTCCACACTGACAGTCACCCGAGGGTGGGATCGAACCTGGGTCCCTGGTGCTGTGAGGCAGCATTGCTAACCACTGAGCCACTGCAGAATAGAATGGAAATTGATTGTAACATGTACTTTTGCATGAAGACCACGATGAAGGGTTGAGTGAATCTCCTCAGCAAGGCCCCAACGACAGAAGGTGCGGGAAAGTGTAAGATTAAGGTGAAGTTCACCGTGGTTTAGAGAACAGCTCCCGTGCTTGGGGAAAGCTGATTAAGGAACGACGGGAAGCCCCGGGTCAAGGTCACCATTTCGGGGGGGGGGGGGGGCGGGACACCGCCAGGACAGGCTTGGGGTGGGGCATAGGCCCCGGGGCCTGCCCCTCGCTCGCTGGGTGACCCCGGGGGGGGGGGGGCTGGAGGGGGGGGGGGGGGTTGGGGGGAGGGAATGGAGCCACGTCTGTCCTATCCCGCCCTGTCCTGGGCGTCGCTGGCCCCTCCTCCGCCCGCCACTCTCTGGGCTTAAAGGAAAATTGACCGGAATGGAGAAAGAACTCAAG